>NC_041389.1:303190491-303255283 GCF_002162155.2 Triticum dicoccoides
CTCTGTTCATCTATCTTGCACCCACCCACTTGATCCTCTCTTCGACTCTATCGATAGCTATGACCCCTCCCTCTCTTCTCGTGGATTGCCCGACCCTCTATGTATGATATGGATAGGCCTCCATTTCACACACATTGCATGCAAAATTTGTTTGAGATCTCATCGACACATATTCCCACAAATAATTCACGAAATCACCCCCACCCCCACCCCAAAACAAAAAACACTCACGAACATGGTTTATATCTCTCACATACACCCACATAGGTGGGGGACGTGCACGAAGAGAAGAGGTGCTTGCACGGTGCACGTACTCCCGTCTCTTTCCCAACCACACTCGCGTGGGTACACGGTGGAGCTCATTTCTGTACGAAAAAGGCAGCCCACGTGGTAATTTGGCACGTGTACTGGTTGTCCACTTGGTGGAGGGAGGATCGTCTACCACGGGTGAACAAACAAATTGTGACTTGACGCGTTATGATAAATTAAAAAAAGAGGCAAACCATGTGGGGCCTACCTTAGAGGCAAGGCTCTATACACTGGAGTACTTTTGATGTGTCCCGTCAACTCGCAGAACAAGGAGAAGCTTGCTTAGTACGTCGTCTCCCCCGCCCACGGGCGCGGTGGCTTGCGGGATGAGGTGAAGCTTGCTCTGCCTTACACCCGCTCCCTCGCCCATGCGCGCGGTGGCTCGCAGGATGAGGAGAAATATTTACTACTCCCTCTGTTTACTCCTCGTCCCTACTACCTTGGTTATAGAGATTATATCATCTTGTTTGGAATATATATGTCCTTTAGTAGATTTAAATATGAACTGCTAGTACATATTCCAAACGCTGATGTATATAGACGTATTTTAGAGTCTAGATTCACTCATTTTGCTCTGTATGTACTACCTCTGTCCGGGTTCATTGGTCCCCATTGTATTTCGTGCCAAATTTTGACCATAGATTAAACTAAGAAAATGTTCACGCATGTCACCAAACATTATATTTTTGAACACTATGTTCAAATACGAATCCAATGAGATAATTTTTCTTGACATGCATTAACATTTTGTTAGTTAAATCTTTAGTCAAAATTTGGCACAAACTATAAAAGGGACCTATAAACCAGGACGGAGGTAGTAGCACTCTCCCTCGCCCCTCAACCCTCGCCCACGTGGTGGACGTGCAGCAATTCATTCGGTCTCATATAGCCAGAATGATATATATTGCACTACCATTATTGCTCGACTTCCCGAAGAGGCGAAGAGCCAATCGCAAGGTTAATATTTTGGAGATGCCAAGCGCAAGGTTATAGGAGAACGAGTAGTAGGTGCCGCGTCAGTTATAAATAAAGTTTTTTTTCTTCAGGGGCACGTACGCAATATGATAGGTTCATATGGAGAGAAAAGGAAACCGCTCCACTATATACATAGTCAGGACGGGCCAGCCTACACGATTGCTTGCTGGGGTTGCTTTCTTCACACTCTCTCGCACAAAACGACTGTGGCCACATCTCTAAAATCCCGGCGGATCACGTCCACTTGGGGAAGGGGTGGATGCTTAGTGTAGATGCGGTGGCCGTCGCCGACGGTGAAAACCCACTGTCGACACGTCCTGATCAGGGGTCCCCGCCGTTCTCTCTCACAAAGCTGGTGAGGTTGCCTTCGTCCCTTGCTCACTGCCGCGACGTGGGCAGTTGCCGCCTCCCGCCGCCCTCCTCAAGGTTGAGCTACGTCCCTCAGGTACAACTCCCTTTACAGCTGGCTTGCACCACTGCTCCAGCTGCCCACATCACTCCCTGTGGATATTTCTCTACTTCTTTGCCCCGCACATACCTGATACCTCTACTGGCTTCTACGTACTATATTTGTGATAAGTTTATGTCTCATCAACTAGTCCCAGTAATCTTATTCTAATCACACTTCTTCAATTTCTTTGCCACAGGGATGCTCATCTCGATTTTGGTGAAACTGCACAAAATGATCCGATGGTCAAAAGGTTGCAAACATCATTTATTAGGAAGCTCAAACGTTGCTAGCAAATTGAAGCCTGGTCAGGGTTCACAATTCAAGGTCTAGGGACTGCATGGATCATTTTTTCTTTAGCTGCCTCTGTTCCAAAATAAGTGTTAACTTTAGTAGTAGTACAACTTTGTACTAAAGTTTGCACAAAGTTGAGACACTTATTTTGGAACGGAGGGAGTACATATTTGCTATGATCTGTCAATCATTGAGAGGCAATAGCATGTATGTTAGTCTCCTTTGTATTTGATGAAATGTTGCAACGGGCTACCTTGGACGCAAGATACATGTAACAGGAGCTGGAAGCTTCATAGCATTGTACAAATTTATCTCGCGGATAAATTACATTATGTAGTACTATACTAGTACTTCCTCTGTTCCTAAATATAAGTCTTTGTAGAGATTTCACCATGAACCACATGCAGATGTATATAGATGCAATTTAAATGTAGATTCATTCATTTTGTTCCATATGTAGTTCACCTAGTGGAATATCTACAAAGACTTATCTACTAGTAATAGCTAGCCCCCACTACTAGGAATTCTCTATCCTCTCCTTGAGCCACATCATCTAAATTGATATAGCTTTTAGATGAAGTAAATCAGTCCATAATAGCCGTCTGATCTAGACGTTGAGAGGCTCCGCACTAAGCCACATGCAAGCATCCAGAAATACCGTGGCACATGCATGTGAGTGGGTTTTAAATCACATCAACATGTCTGCATGCAAGCATGCACCAGTAGCATGCATGTAAGTGAGCTTTTAAGTCCCATTAACATGTCAAAAAGAAAAATATAATCCCATTATGCAGTAGGAGTTGGCTGATCTTTTTTCTTATGTGGGATGATCTAAATGATGATGGGAGTTTATTTAGTTTGGCTACCACATTTGTCATGCGGTTATAGAATTTTTTTAGTTCTATGAAATCGATAATTTTGCGCAGAGATATATACCGCTGTTCCGCGGCAACGTGCGAGGACTCATCTAGTAATATTTAGGAACGGAGGGAGTACTACGTAAAGAGTTAGGTGTCGCACGGTGATAGTGTGAGGTGGGCCATGTAATCACTGAGCCTGCGTGTTTTCACTGCTCTTGCACTCGTCCTCTGTAAGAATGGAGAAAATTGTAATCTAGTAGTAGTAGTACCTCCTTTCGCCGAAAGCGTGGGACATCCAGCAGTCCTACCACCTCAGTAATAAAGACCAATGAGCCGTCAAATCACACAGACCTAGCAGTAAGTTGGACGGACGAAGCAACCATCACTCTTGCGCCAGTGAGAGTTCGCGTCCGCTCTGCCCGGGCATGAAAGCGGCACCGATTCTTTGGAGCGGTGCTGACCGTTACGGGCGGGAAGCATGCGCGGGCAATGGAGGGGCTTTGGGTGGGCTAGGCTGGTCAGGAGCGGGCGCGGAAGCTGTCCGCATGTCCCTACCGGACACGCACGGAAACGAGAGGATGCACCGACTCTCGCGGCTAAAATCGTACACTGCACACCATCTCTCTGTAGGAGTAGGCCGATCTGTCGCACTCTCTAACACACACATGCTGTTAAACACACACATGCACACGCACACACCTTGGTCCCGTTGCACCTTCTAACGTGACTTATTACACCTAGACGGAGGGAGTAGTAAGTATACGAGATATGGTGGCACACCGACTTAACTCGAATACGAGTTCCCAAAATTTATGTGCATGTTATAATAAGGATTCACTTAAAATAGTACGTGAGGAAATAGAGGGGTCAATTGGACAGTGTTCCCGAGCAGTAGCGAGATGTGTGAGGTAAGATACATCGCTGGCGCTTTTAAATTCTCTTATTAATTTGTTTGTTTCACCCTCTGACTGGTGGGACCCAACGTAGTATGTGGAGAGAGGTAAGGTGACTAAGACTGCATTATTTCTGCACCACTGTGGATAGTCTTACCACCAAAGCCACATGACACAATTATGATTGAAATCCCAATGACTCCCACACACACAAAAAAAAACACGGCATGCTTGTCACATGAATGCAGGAATGCATAAAAGGTTATTTTTCTCTCGTTGAACATAACGGGAGGGTTGTGTAGCTGGTTAGCCAATTCGCTCATCAAACTTGAGGTCTCGGGTTCGATAACTACACTTCAGCATAATTTTTGCCAGGAGGATTCTTTGACTGGTCAAAATGTTTTCTAGGGTTTGCACGCTTCACACTCTCTCTCCAGTATATATATACATGCTGGAGCCTCAATGCTTGTAGTTGCTCTCTTCACACTCTCTCGCCCTCTCCCGCTGGAGCCTCAGCGCTTGTAGTTGCTATATTCACACTCTCTCGCCCTCTCCAGATCTAAACAAGACTTCGTTGGCCTCTCTCTCCCCTCACTGCTGCTCAAAGAGCCGGCAGGATCCGTCCGCCGGGAAGGGAAGGAGGCTTAACGTTGTCGCCGTCGGCGAGGGAGGGAATCCACTACCGGCACAGGTGTTCACTTTCCACCCAGCAGCGGTGCAGGAGGGTCTCCGACCCCTTCTTCTTCCCCACCGTCCCGTCGCCCACCGAACCACGCCCCAAGAATCTTAAGGTATATTTTACTTACTCCACATGCATTGCTCTAGTTGCATGTATACCATGAATCTAGGACATGGTTCAAAGAGGAAAGGAGTGGGGGAAAGTAGTGGGAAAAGTTGTATATAGCATGAATCTAGGACGTGGTTCAAAGAGGAAATGAAGGGGGAAAGTTGTATAGCATGAATCTAGGACGTGGTTCAAAGAGGAAAGGAATGGGGGAAAGTAGTGGGGAAAGTTGCATCGCATAAATCTAGGACGTGGTTCAAAGAGGAAAGGAAGGGGCGAAAGTACTAGTTCAAAAAGGAAAGGAAGGGACAAGGCTGTAGATTTTGAGCAGGACTAGATTTGCTGCGCTCACATAGGGAAAGGTGTCTAAAGATAACAAAAATGGGACCAACACAAATATGCTCCTTGGTTGTTTGTTCTTTGTTGCAATAGATTGTGCATGACCACAGTACATCGGTAGATGCACATGGTGCTGGTGCGTCCACTGTCCCATGCAACTCATTAGCTGTTGTTAATCTAAAGCCCTGTTTGGTTAAAAACTCTCTAGTCCCTACCTGCTTGG
This sequence comes from Triticum dicoccoides, assembly GCF_002162155.2. Taxonomy (NCBI): domain Eukaryota; kingdom Viridiplantae; phylum Streptophyta; class Magnoliopsida; order Poales; family Poaceae; genus Triticum; species Triticum dicoccoides. The sequence goes on from NC_041389.1 coordinate 303,195,617, forward strand.
TTCCAAGGACTAAACATGGACTAGAGGTTATTAAATGACATGCTAAAAGACCATGTTACCCCTAGTAATGAACTAATAGAAAGAAGGTGCGATGCGTGGCAGGGGTAACTATTGGAAAAAGTCCCGAAAAGACTCCCTCAGGGTCTTCTTTCTTTAGTCCCAAATGCCCACTTTTATTCCCTAAAAGTCCCTCCTGTTTGGTTTAGATGGGACTGACACGGAGTTTTTTTAGTCCCTACACCAAAATGTCCCTATAAACAAACACCCTCTAATAATGCCGCTAGAAAATTGATGCAATGCCACAGTTAAAAGAAAATTACATGTTTAACGAATTTTATTGTTAATATAATCTCTATGTTAATATTAATCAATGCCACCGTTTGAGAAATGCTATTGTCTTGCTTTCTTTCCCATTTAGATAAGGTAGATGCTTCTTTTTGTTGGCTTCTGTGTCATCCACCGTTATTGACCACTAATTGTTTCCTTTGCACCTCTGTGTAAACAGGGTTATCTACTTCACCTCGTTGCCATTGTGACCTTTTGAGTTCCATTTTTCTAAAAGTGTGCTCTACATGGACCATGTATGTGCCTGTTGAAACTGTCAATTCATAGTACAGTTTGCTTTATACTAATCACTTTTTTGTATTTGTGCAAATAGGGGTGCTCAGCTTGATTTCAATGGGAACTACACAAAATGTTCATGAATACATCGAATCATTCATTTCCACCACAACAAAGGAGGTGCCCATAAGTTCAAGGTGTTGCAACATATAAGGGCGAAATCATACAAGCTACGCACAGATTTGGTTGATTTTGGTGGAACTGCACAAAAAGAACAGTTGGTTTATTTAGCACGAGGTGCCATGTCAATGTCCGAACTGATGGCAAACCCTGCCCATTCCATAATCGTAGGCATTTGATATTTTGGAATGGGACAACCTTGTCAAATTTTGCTCATTGATTTTAGCAAGATATGTGTTTGATATTTTTGAATGGGACGCCCTTTGCTGTCAGCAGCATCGATCAATTTTTCTTTATTCTTTAGTTGTGAAGTAAATATTGCCTTTGACATGTGAGTTGCTGAGATGCATAATCATCGATTGTTTTGAATGTTCTCTATGTATTGCCAGGCTTGTGTGTTTGATTGCAATGTACAAAAACGCTAAAAAGCTGCTCAAACTCTTTGTACTCCTTCTGTTCCTTTTTACTTCACACATTGTGAAAGTGCATACTTTTTTGTATAAGATTGGTCAAAGTAGAGATACTTTGACTGCAGACAAAACTTGTATGCAGACTAGAAAGGACCGGAGGGAGTACATGTGAAACTGCTGCAAACGAGGTGATCACCCTGGGAATAATGCTAGTACGTATTGTTTTGCATGTTCATCCAATGGCAGTGATACAAGAATTCGAACTAATCGAAATAAATTCATTCGTACACGGTCGGATTTCATATAAACATGACGGATTTCATTACATTTCATACATTCTTCAACTAAAATGGGGTGCGCTGGAGGTATAATTAATTAACTGAAGCTACCCACCTGTGTCTCGCTGAGCCGAACAGAAGCTTCAGTGACTTAATTGCAGGTGCAGTTGCATAACTAACATGTGGCATGTTGGGCCCACGTGTCACTCAGCCAACTACACCAACAGTTAAGGAGAAGCAGCGTTCTTCTCTAGCGCAGCTCCCCGACTCCACGTCGCCGCCAAGAAGCTAACCAGCCGTCAATGGTCAACCCGCCTAGCTTGGCTTCAACTAGAGGGTAGCAGCGGTGGCCTTACTTGGACCCGAGCGGCGGTGACCTACTGTGTTCTACTCTTCCTCGTTTTCTGTGTGGCACGGCCTTGTTGGCAGCGGGGCGGAGCCTCGGCGGAGCCGGTGATGTCCTCTGTCTTGTTGCTGGCGGGCGGCGCCTCAGCAGAGCGGTGGAAATCCTCCCCCACGTTGCCGGCAGGGTGGGGCCTCGGCTGAGCCGGCGATGTCCTCTGCCTTGTTGTTGGCAGGGCGGGGCCTCGGCGGAGCCGGCAGTGTCCTCTGCCTCGTTGTTGGTGCCGCGGGGCCTCGGCAGAGCCGGCGGTGCCCTCTACCTCATTGTTGGCGCCACGGGGCATCGGCGGAGCAGGGCCTCATCGAAGCCAGCGGAGCGGGACTCGTCGGAGCCGGCATTATCCTCTGCCTCGTCCTCGGTCTCGCCAAATAGCGCCTCGCCCGCTTCATCGCCCTCTTTGCTAGCCTCTTTGTAGGCGGCCGCAGCCTCCGCCACCCGCATGCGGTACCGCCAGCGCTCAAGGCGGACCTTGTGGGCGGAGCGGTAGGATTCAAGCAGTGCCTCCTGGTCCGCCCGCTCCGCGGTGATCTGCTCCTTTGCCGGCAGGTGCTCCTGGAGGAGATGGTGGTTGTAGGCGGCGTCGGCCTGCGCCTCCCGGAACTGCTCCTCACGCATCTACCTCACCCTGTCCATATATGGGGCACGGGCCTCGCCGATGGTCATGGTGCAATGCACCGGCGAGGATGGCACGAAGGAGATGGTTCACGCTGGATCATCGACTACCATGTTCTCCATTGGGATGTCGTCGTCCTCCGGCTGCCTGCCGGCCAGCCGGTCGGCAGCAATGGCTACCATCTCCTTGTGGTATGTCGTCCGCCCGTCCCGAAGAGTGCTAGAGCGCGAGGAAGCCATGGTGGGCAGTAGTGGCGTGGACAGGAGAAAGGGAACAAATGCGGATGACTGCGGCTATGGCCGGCGGAGCAGTTTATATAGCAATGGTGGGCCGGCGGAGGGACGGATGTGTGGAGCCGGAGTAGCCGCCTCGGCAACTGTGTATCATTAATGTGTGCGGCAGATGGATGGACGGACGGCACTTGTGTCGTTTGAAGGCGGAGCAATCGCCTGCACCGGGAAGCGGGGCGACCGGCGCTGTCTGTTTCGGGCGGAAAGCACACGCGGGCGAGGAGATGACTTTACTTGGAGAAGATGACAATAGGGACCCACCAGGTCCATAGCCTCACGTACGCAAGTGCCTCCTTATTATATATATATATACATATAACTATATTTTTTTTGCTTCCTCCTGGTTTCCTGACATCACGGTCCCACACCATTATCAACCTATGTACTCCCTCCTTTCCGGTTTATAGGGCTTATCTCAAAATTTTAGGTTTTCCATGTTAAAAGGCTCAATTTGGTTGTTTTCCATCACATGTTCAGATTCCAAGGTGCATTAAATCATTGCATGCAAGTATTAAGAGAAAATTGACCAATGCATGTACTTTATGCATGCATGCATTGCAATTAATGCATTGATAAACATAATTTTTTGAGGATAACAAGAGCATTATTTAGGTGCTTTTGCAAAACTACAAAAAGTATTCCACCACTGCCATCTACCTTGATTGGTGAGATTTTTGAATTGAGCATTATAAACCGGAAAGGAGGGAGTAGTCAATAAACGAGAGAATTGCACAAGAAGCAGCCGACAACTGGGACCAAGCAGCTCGAGCCGTATTTGTGTTTTTGAGGTGTGAGTACTGCAGAGTTTTTCGATGTTTACCCCAGATATTAATTTTTCTCCTCTGAACAACAACGAAAACATCATTGCAGGTATTAACTGGGTGGGCTGTGGCCTGTCTAGCCTAGGCCAGATATCCAGCCCAGGTATTAATTAAATTTTTTCAACCTGAAAATGGCTAGCCCAGCTATACTTTTTTTCAGAAATACCCAGGCAAGGTCAAGTTGTTATTCTCCGTCCCGCTGGGCTGCAAATCTTTCCTAGGAGGGATGCATTAGGCTGAACAAGAAAATGGGCTTTAATAAATAATAAATGGGATGTAATTATATAAACTGGGTAGTAACTATAAAAAATGCACCAAACATTGATTACTTTATAAAATATTATTTTGGATATTGAAAATTTTAATTTCATTAATTGTTGCGAGTGCAATGTTTCGTTGGATTTTTACGTAATATAAATTTATATTGAAATTGTATTTAATCTGACTAGAAATTTCGGGATAAAAATATTCGGATCCCATCAAAATGTGGGAAATTTTATTGAATTCTGTTTTGAACGGTTGGTTGAAATGGGTTGTACTTTTAACAAACTGTAAATGGGCTGTAGTAAATTCCATTAGAATTCAAAAATGGGCTACACATTCTTACAAATCTCAAATGGGCTATAAGTTCTCTGCTACACACTTCTGGCCTTACTAAGTTGACGCATTCCCTAAAAAAATAGAGTTGACCTGTATGCAAGGCATTGTCAACTTATAGTCAACACACGGTTCCTGCAGCAGTGGCCGTTGGATGTCCATCCAACGGATGCCGTGCTTCTTCTTCAATCTCGGATATTCTAGCTTCACCCGCCCAAAAAATGATTGCTCCCCCTGACATCTGGGGCGCACTGTTTCGGAAGCTAACCTGTGCGCCTACTAAGTTGACGTACCAAGGGCTTTGTCAACTTAGTCAATATAAACGATTCTAGCTGCAGTGACCGTACGATGTCTATCCAACGGCCGTCGTGCTTCTTCAACCTTTGGTCTTCTTGCTCCAGCCGCCCAAAGCAGCGCCGGTCGTGCCGCTTGCTCCTGCCTCCCGTGGTCGGCTGTGCTGCCGCGAAGGCCTCACCGCCCCCTACTACTCCCACCGCTGGCCAGGTCATCCCTCCGCTCACCCACACCCCCTGTTATTCTGCGGCGACGGCAGCGCAGCCGAACCAGTGAACCCTCGTACTCCTCTCCGTGTTTGCATCCACTGCTGCGTCTTCCCTCGCTCCGCGTCGTCCCCTTCCTAGGCCTCGCCGTCGTCCACCGCCGTGGTACTCTCGGCGCGGCATGGTCAACGTGGTCAAGGAACGACTTCCATCGGACGTGGACTGTACGTGGACAGGTTGACAGCTGGGTCCATGGCAGCCGCAAGGAAGTGCCTCCTTATTACGCGCAAAATTATTATTCCTCCAACTGACAGCGGGGACCCACCGGACAGGTCGCCGTATTTCACGAAAAAATGATTCGCCCCCTAACTGCTAGGACCCACGAGCTACATCTTCGCACGCAAGGAAGTGCGTCCGAAAAAAAATGATTCGCCCCCCTGACTGCTGGGACCCACCAGCTACATCTTCGCATGCAAGGAAGTGCGTCCGGGCAAAAAAAAAACGATTCGCCCCCCTGACTGCTGGGACCCACCAGCTACATCTTCGCACGCAAGGAAGTGCCTGACAGTCGGGACCCACCTGGTCGAAGCGTACGTAGCGTTGTCATTCTGGTCGCGAACGTGTACGTACATATATACTGGTCGATGTAGAGGCGCGCACGTGTCTTACTAGAGGCACGTACATGTCATAGTAGACGCGCGCATGTAGCATCTACATGTACGTACAACGGCCAGGGTGCAAGAAAGAAAATACGGCCACGTACGTACATACGGGCGGGGTCTCGAACGCCTACTCGCGCATACGTACGACCAAGGCTCGTGTACATGGCTGGGTCGGAACGGAGAAATAGCGTCATCCTCATGTTCATGGGGAGGCAACGGAATCCGTCATGTTCATGGGGAGGCAACGGAATGCATCGTGTTCATCAGGAGGCAACGGAACGCGTGGGAGCCAACCGGCTGGGTCAGAACGGAATGCGTCGTCGTGTTCATCTGGAGGGCTTGCACGGAATAGGCGATGGAAACGAGGCCTGGCATACCGGAGAACGGAGGAAACGGACCTCCTACGGTCGAAACGGGGGTCCTATTGATCGGGAGGGGTGTGGCGTACCACAAAACGGACGAAACGGACCTCCTACGGTCGAAACGGGGTCCTGTTGATCGGGAGGGGTGTGGCGTACCGCAAAACAGACAAAACAGACTTGTGTTGGAGCGCTACGGTCGAAACGGGGGTCCTGTTCATCGGAAGGGGTGTGGCGTACCGCAAAACGGGACTCCACGGGATATTGTTCACCTCCACCGTCGACCTCCTCGAGCCTCCACGGGCTACCGTCGACCTCCTCTAGCCTCCACGGGCTCTTGTTCATCCAGCCTCCACCGCGCGCTACTCCACCGGCTACTGTTCAACCACCCCTCCACCGTCTACTGTTCATCCAGCCCTCCACACCACGGGGTCCTATTCAACCACCCCTCCACAGGCACCCGTCTACTGTTCATCCAGCCCTCCACACCACGGGGTCCTGTTCATCAAGAGGCAACACCACCGCTCACTTTTCATCCAACCCCCCTCCCCCCCCCGCGCAATGCTCACTGTTCATCCCAGAGGCAGCATCGATCGGCTTCATTTAGCAGCAGTAGCGAAGGAATCACTCGATCGGGTTCTGTTAACAGCCATCGATCGATTGCTCGGGTTCAGTAACGCGTAGCCTATAGTGCAATCGCTCGGGTTCAGTTAGAGCCCAACGCCTCGCTCGAGTTCAGTTAGAGTTGATGCCTCGCACACTGCAACCGGCAACGCCTCGGGTTCAGTTAACAGCCATGTACGAGAGAAACATGCATCGCTCGGCCCCGACCTCCCACCGTAACCGGCAACTCCCTGAAATTTTCATCCCCCTCGCTTCTACCATGGTTTTTTCCGTCATGGACGGCCCAAAGAATGTCATGCATCTGCGTCTCCGGCCCACCCAGGATGTAAAGCCCATTTTTTGTCATGATTTTTTTGTCATAGAAGTAGGAGCCCACCACATCTATGATGATACCGGGTTTTGTCACAATTATCGTCATAGAAGTGTCATATGTATGACAGAAAAAAAATCGTTCAGCCCAAAATGTCACCGATGTGTATTTTTTTTGTAGTGTATGGGAGAAACAGATGATGCACGAACTCCTAAAATTGGACGATCTGGCAATCTGGATGCTAAAACATTTGTTTTGGGAAAAGGGAATGTTATAGGAAAAGAAACTATCCAAGAATTCTTCAGTTGTGTTGGAACTTTGACCTGTGATGATGCTCCTATACTTAAAAGAACTAAAACTTATGCGGAAGCTATTTCAGTGCTAGTTCTGAAACTTGAAAATAGATTTATCCATACTCTCCTACCTTGCAGAGTTTTTTTTATGAGCTACCCATTATAAAGGATCCGGAAGCTAAAAAGTTAGCTACCCTTGTTCTTATGAATGAATTTGATCACATAGTACGTGAAGCTTGGGATTTTTTTATGGTATGAACCGTGAAAAACCAGTAATAGATGAGATCCTTTATAGTAGATGACTATGTGTTAAGACATTTGCTTGGAAATAATCAATTTTTTTATGATAAGCTTAAATAGGAAATCCCCGGTTTGGATGTAATCCAACAAGTTTTTAATGATGTTAATCAACAATATTCTTGGATTGTAGCAAGGAATCAAAGGGGATATAAAGGTGGACAACTTGATAATGCTAAAATTTCTATGTACAATGTGTTTCAAGTTATATTTGATAAACCTCTTGACAAAAACACATCTGTGCAAAATAAGAGGAAAGATGACAATACTTGAATCTATGCATTATGCCTAGCTAGGGGCATAAAACGATAGTGCTTATCGGGAGGCAACCCAATGAGTAAAATTATTTTTTGCCTTTTTACTTTTGTTCTTAAGTGTTTGCACAACTCTTCTACTATTATGATTGTGTTTTTATGTTTTAATTAGTGTTTGTGCAAAGTAAAGCCTTTAGGATCATGTTGGGTGATAGTTGATTTGATCTTGTTGAAAAAACAGAAACTTTTGCGCCTGGTAGCAGAATTTTAAAATGTCATAGAAATGTGCTTTTACTTTGAATTGTTTACAAGATTGATATAAAAATTGCCTATGTTGTCCTAACTTTTCAGAATTTTTGGAGTTACAGAAGTATGGTTAGAGTTCAGATTACTATAGACTGTTCTGTTTTTGATAGATTCTGTTTTCATTGCATTGTGTGCTTATTTTGATGAATGTATGGACTATATCGGGGTGTATAAGCCATGGTAAAGTTAGATTACAGTAGGTATAACACAATAATAAAATATGAATGGGTTTGCAATAGTACTTAAAGTGGTGACGTGCTTTATTATACTAACGGATCTCATGAAGGTTTTGTTAAGTTTTGTGTGATTGATGTTTTCAAGTTTTGGGTGAGATCACGATGGATAAAGGAATAAGGAGTGAAAAGAGCCTAAGCTTGGGGATGTCCATGGCATACCGAGTTAATATTAAATAATAACCAAGCAAGTAAAAGCTTAGGGATGCCCCAGAAGACATCCCTCTTTCTTCTAACAACCATTGGTAGTTTTACATGGAGCTATATTTTTATTCATCACATATCATGAGCTTTGCTTGGACCGTCTTGTATAATATGAGTCTTTTCTTGTTTTGCTTTTTAGTTTGCTGCAATCATCCTTGCTGGACACACCTATTTGAGAGAGCCATAATTATGCTATGATTTATTAGAATTGCTCTATGTGCTTCACTTCAATTTTTTGAGCTATGGAATTGCTCTAGTGCTTCACTTATATCTTTTTTGAGCATGATGTGCTTTAAATTTTGAAGAAATACTCTCATGCTTCACTTAGATTTATCTAAGAGTTAGTAAATTTGTTGAAGAAATTCTCTCATGCTTCACTTATATTATTTTGAGAGATGATTTTTTTGCTCATGTTGTTCACTTAATTTGTTTGAGCTTGTCAAAAGCAATTGTAATATATGAACTTAGTCCCAAAGTGGTAGATATTCAAGAGGGATATAATAAAAACTTTCATGAAGATCATTGGACAAAATAAACTTGATTCATTGTAATAGTTTTGAAATATGATGATACTAATATGTGAGTCGTGTTGGTGAGTAATTATGCTTTAGTAAGAATATTGGTGTTAATGTTTGTGATTCCCTATTCAATCACGGAAGTCAATAGTCATGCAATAAAATTACATCCTACTTGTGGTGCATTATTCGGTGTTAGTTATGCTTAATTACTACTGCATGATGTTGCTAACGAGACACTACGATCAGAGACCCTTTGACGAAACTGTGTGCAATGCATTAATCACAAACAAGGATGTAAAAAAAACCGTCAAAAAAGATGCAAAACGTTTGCGGCGGCGGAGACATCAAACACGGTTCAGATTTTAGGTATGTGTGCGACGCGGGGCATACAGTTGATCCATATGAACTATTTGCGATTAGGCAGAACAACAGAAACGGGCAGCCATATCAATGTGTGTGTGATATATGACATAGAGTTTGCTCCGATGAACTGTTTGCTATTAGGGAATGCAACAGAAATGGTCAGCCAGATCAAGGTGTGTGTGATATAAGCCATACGGTTCACTCAGACAAGCTGTTTTCAATTAGGGAAGAGAACAGAAATGGTTCAACTTAACAAGATGTGTGTGATATGAGGCATACAGTTCACATAGATGAACTGTTTGCGATGAGCCAAAAGAACACAAATGATTCGTGTAAACAAGATGTGTGTCATACATAGCAAATAGCCCACTCGGATGAACTATTTGCGATGAGAAATTATAACACAGATGGTTACTATAGTTAGTTCGTGTGTGATTCTGTTTGTACAAAAAACTTTGAAAATTGCAAACTAGTTTCTTGCGGTGGCTAGGAGTATCACACACGATGCATCCGCGATTACTCATGTGCGATGATTAGTAAGTTACACATAGGTTTCCTTATGTTAACACGTGTGTGATAAGTAACACGTGGCACCGGACACGGTATTCGGGTTGTGTGTGTGCTCCACTTAGTCTTCCCGCACTCCAGCGAATGCCTCCCGCGCTCCACATGGGTGAATTGTAAAATCCACGCCTCTTCGGTTTCCCGCCACCAGCTAATGGCTTGCTGCATATAACTGAAAGTGAAACTAATCCCTTGGTGGTTTTAGTAATTCTTAACAACATGTAGCTCGTTGAACTAATACTCTTTCAAGATGATCATTTCAGAAATTTCAGTGATTGGCATGGCATGGAATAGAGATATGGACCCCTCAAAATGCTAAGGACATATATTATCAAAAAGCTCAAGACTCTACATTTTCATTTAAGTGATCCAAGATCACATTTAGTCCATAGGAAAGATAATACTATTAAAAGGGGATGCTGAGGTGTTGCTTAATGGCTTTCTTGCTCAAAATGCTTAGTGATATGCTCCAAAAACCCTCAACCACTTTATCATTTCCACATATGTCCTAAACCTAAAGTCAAACTCGGCCCCATTTGATCTATCCGGCGCCATGATACGTCTCCAACGTATCTATAATTTATGAAGCATTCATGCTATTTTATTATCTGTTTTGAAGGATTACGGGCTTTATTATACACTTTTGTATTACTTTTGGGACTAACCTATTAACCGGAGGCCCAACCCATATTGCTGTTTTATTGCCTGTTTCAGTATTTCGAAGAAAAGGAATATCAAACGGAGTCCAAACGGAATGAAACTTTTGGCAGCGTGATTTTTGGGAAGATTATGACCCAGGAGACTTGGAGTTGAAGTAAAGGGAGCATCAAGGAAGCCACGAGACAGGGGGCGCGCCCACCCCCCTGGGCGCACCCTACCCTCTCATGGGTCCCTCGAGGCTCCCCCGACCGACTTCTTTCGCCTATATAAGTCAACGTACCCTAAAAAAATCGATGCCGAAGATAGATCGGGAGTTCCGCCGCCGCAAGCCTCTGTAGCCACCAAAAACCTCTCGGGAGCCCGTTCCGGCTCCCTGATGGAGGGGGAAACCATCACCGGTGGCCATCTTCATCATCCTGGCGCTATCCATGACGAGGAGGGAGTAGTTCACCCTCGGGGCTGAGGGTATGTTACAGGAGCTATGTGTTTGATCTCTCTCTCTCTCTCTCTCGTGTTCTCTCTATGGCACGATCTTGATGTATCACGAGGTTTGCTATTATAGTTGGATCTTATGATGTTTCTCCCCCTCTACTCTCTTGTGATGAATTGAGTTTTCCTCTTGAAGTTATCTTACTGGATTGAGTCCTTAAGGATTTGAGAACACTTGATGTATGTCTTGCCGTGTTTATCTGTGGTGACAATGGGATATCATGTGCCACTTGATGTATGTTTTGGTGACCAACTTGTGTGTTCTGCCCATGAACCTATGCATAGGGGTTGGCACATGTTTTCGTCTTGACTCTCCGGTAGAAACTTTGGGGCACTCTTTGAAGTACTTTGTGTTGGTTGAATAGATGAATCTGAGATTGTGTGATGCATATCGTATAATCATGCCCACGGATACTTGAGGTGACAATGGAGTACCTAGGTGACATTAGGGTTTTGGTTGATTTGTTTCTTAAGGTGTTATTCTAATATGAACTCTTGAATAGATTGATCCGAAAGACTAACTTTGAGGTGGTTTCATACCCTACCATAATCTCTTCGTTTGTTTTCTGCTATTAGTGGCTTCGGAGTGACTCTTTGTTTCATGTTGACGGATTGTTATATGATCTATCTATGTTATTATTGTTGAGAGAACTTGCACTAGTGAAAGTATGAACCCTATGCCTTGTTTCCTATCATTGCAATACCGTTTACGCTCACTTTTATCATTAGTTACCTTGCTGTTTCATAATTTCAGATTACAAAAACCTATATCTACTATCCATATTGCACTTGTATCACCATCTCTTCGCTGAACTAGTGCACCTGTACAATTTACCATTGTATTGGGTGTGTTGGGGACACAAGAGACTCTTTGTTATTTGGTTGCAGAGTTGTTTGAGAGAGACCATCTCCATCCTACGCCTCCCACGGATTGATAAACCTTAGGTCATCCACTTGAGGGAAATTTGCTACTGTCCTACAAACCTGTGCACTTGCAGGCCCAACAACGCCTACAAGAAGAAGGTTGTGTAGTAGACATCAAGCAGTTTCTGGCGCTGTTGCCGGGGAGGTGAGTGCTTGAAGGTATATCTTTAGATCTAGCAATCGAATCTTTTTCTTTCTTGTTTTATCACTAGTTTAGTCTATAAAAAGAAAACTACAAAAAAAATGGAATTGAGTTTGTCTCATACGCTTCATCTTTTTAATATCTTTCGTGAGTATGATGGAAAAGAAAATTGTGCTCAAGTGCTAGAAGAAGAAATCTATAGAATGCTTGATACCAAATCTTTGAATGATGAGCATGATTGCAATGTTGTTAGTATGAACTCCTTGAATATCCATAGTACTAATGATGATTGCACTAGTTATGATGAAAATGTCTCCGTTAAGCATGTCAATTTTTGTGGAGTAGATTGGGTTTGAAAGTACTGTCGGGGAAACTGATCCACGAACACCTATGGGACCGGCGGACCGAGCCCCTTTCGGTTCGGCGGGGGGCGGGGATTGCACGAAGAGCAGATCGAGGCGAAGCACACGAGCAGTTTACCCAGCTTCGGAGCTCTCCGGAGAGATAATACTCCTACTGCTGCTTGTCTGATTGTATTGTGTTCTTGCTCGGGAGCGCTGAATGCTACAGTACACTCTAGATGCTAACGAGACCGAGCGTGCGTGATTTTTTGGCTTCGAACCATTTCTATGTTGCGCATGGGCCTCCTTTTATATGCTCAAGGGGTCACCGACAGGTGGCAACGCGGACGAGGGTAAAAATGGAAAAGGAGTTGTGGTTGGTACAACTACCTGCACAGTGCATCCTACCTAACCCTGACGGCAGGGCACAAAGGCATTAAATGCCCGTCTGTGTCGCCCAAACAGTGCAGAAAAGGACCGTCAGGGACGCCACCATTCACCACGATGGTAATCTTGTCAGCGTCGCTTGCCACCTCGCACCGCTGGCTGCTCAGCCTCCTGCCACGCGCGCTTGGGAAGGCCCCGGGGCGACACATTGGTGGATGTGCTGGAGCATGGGTACAGGGTGGTTACTTGTCGCGGCAAGCGCCCTGCCGCGGTCGTTGTCTTGCCGCGCCCGGAAGCTTGTCGCTCACTAGGCCTTGCCGGGACGTGTGGTGCGTCGCGGCAAGTTCCCTGAAATGCCTTGGTTGGCCTTCCCGGCAAGCTCATCTTGCCGGGGCCTTGTCTCCTTGGCTTGAAAACTTTGTTCTTGAATGGCTCCAAGGGAACCACGAAGGATCTTGGCGGCCACCCGGCAAGCCTTGTCGCGGGGTGCTGCAACTACCCGTGCACAAGTTCGGGATACTAGGGTACCCCTACTCTAGTACACCGACAGGAGCCCCCGGGCCTGGGCCACACATGGTGCCGAGCGCTGTTGGGCCAGGCCCAAAACAGGGCACGGGCATGCGCGGCCTGGGTTACGCCGTATCTTACTCCGTATCCACCGCGCCCTCCCCGAATGGCACGCGTTGAATGCGGCATCGTGGGAGAGATCGTGGGTGGTCTCTTTATTCAGAAGGGCGAATCGTCCGCCCCCTCCCTCTTTATAAGCAGGGGAAACAGGGGCAGTTCGCCCATCTTGCCGGTTGTTACTCCATTCTCGAAAATCTCCGCCGCTCCCCCCTTCTTCCCGAAGCTGAAAGAGAGCAGTGCTCCGCCCCCACACTGCCACCGGCACCACCAACGCCGTCGATCTCCCCCGCCACCTCCGCCATGGCTGCGAAAGCCGAGAAGGGGAAGGGCGTGAAATCGGCCGAGGCGCAGCGGCTCGCGGCGCTGTGAAAGGAGCGGGCCATCTTCCCCCCTCAGCTTGACGCGAAGGAGCTGAGGGAGTACTACTACCTCTTCTGGTCGACGGAGACGCGAGCGCATCCGAGCACGAAGGTACTCCCGGCCAGCGCTTCGAGATTGGCTCCGAACGGGTACCCCTTCTTCGCGTTGTTCTTCTACTGCGGGCTCTGCCCGCCCTTCTCTGAATTCTTCTGCGATATCATGAACACCTACGGGTTTCGCCTCCTTGATTTCACCCCCAATGCCATTCTGACCATGGCAGTTTTCACACATTTGTGCGAAAACTTTGTCGGAGTCCACCCAAACGTAGCCCTTTTCCGCCACTTCTTTATGCCCCGAGTCGAGAGAGGAGAGCCCCTTGCCGGCGGAATTCCTTGGATCTCGAGGGTCGGCAAGAAGGAAGCCTATCTGGAGGGAGAGCTCCGCAGCAAATGGGAGGAGTGGAGAGCAGAGTGGTGCTGGGTCGTCGAGGAGAACCCGCAGCCATTTACCGCCCTGCGCCAAGCCCCAATAGTGCGTGGTAACGATTGGAGCAACGTGGCCCCGGAAGACGACAGGCTGAAAATCGCCGTCACCCGGATCCTACGCCTCAGGCTTGCCGGGCTCACTGTGGGCGCAGTTGGTGCAGATTTCCTTCGCCGCCGCATCGCCCCCCTGCAGGAGAGGGGGAGACCCGCCTGGGAGTTCCAGAACTCGGCGGATATCATGAGGCTGCGCCCGGGCCTCAACTTCAACTTCACGGTCCTGGAGCTGGACGCGATGCTCCTGGAGTTGTTCAAGCGTGATCCTCAGCATCCATTCATGTTGCCGTGGGATGTCGTTCCGCTGTGCAACAATTCTTCGCTTGACCGCATCCGTGCAATGATGCCGCTATGCGACTCTCACGGAATCGTTCCAACTTGGCAAGAGCCGGCAGACGCCATCGTGCAGGAGTTCTTCGATGGCTTGGTAGAAGTGCCGGTCCGCGCCGACGAGCAGAAGAGCCTCACCCGCGACACCACCGATGCGGAGATGCAGCACATCGCCACCAGGCTGGAAGAGGCGGCAGCAGCTGCTGCCGCGGGCGTATTTGGATTCACCATGGAGGACGCGGAGGCAGCAGAGGCGGCAAGCCTTGCCGAGTGCGAGGAGTTTGCCGGCGAGGAAGAGCTCGCCGGGCCGAAGATGAGCCGAGCGAGCCCGCCGAGGGCGCGGGCAACCCGTTGCAGATCGGTCCTCCTCCTCCCCACCTTCAGCCAGCTCGCCGCAAGCGGAGCCCCCAGCTCCAACAAGAAGGCGTCTCCGCAAGGCCAGGGACGTAGCGGGGTGGCAGACGGGCCAGCAGCCGCCGCACCGCGCGACGCGCTCGACCGCGGCAAGCATTGTTGCCGCGGGAGCACCTCACGCTGCGGCGGCAACTGGAGCGGGGTCCTTCCGGTCCACCGCTACTGCACCTACCAAGCAGGCAAGGGAGCCTACTCCTCCACCTCGCTGCACCGGAGGCGAGCCGGACTTCGATCTCTCCGCGCTCAGCTCCGACGATGAAGACGAAGAGTAAGATCCCCTTGCTGTACTTGTAATTCTTCGATTTTTCTTGTCTTTGCCTTGTATCTGATCTGCTTGACTCTGAACTCATCCCTTTTCAGGACTCTGGCCCAGAGAGCGGCGAAGAGAGCCAAGGCCCCGATGATTGTCATCGAGGACGACCCCACCACGACGGCAGAGGACATGTCCGAAACCACCTTGTCAGACCCGGCAACCATTTCTCAGAGCAGCCCCCAGCGCAGCCCCCCATGTAAGTATATGGTTTACTTCATGCTGTCAGGCGTGCATGGGTGCTCTTCTTTTGCTGATATCTGTCTGTTAGTTTGTGTAGGAGCAGAGCAGCCTCACCAGGAGAGCCCGGAAGCCGCTCCTGAAGTGCCATCTGCCTCGACTACACCGCCAAGGGAGGGTTCCCCGGCAAGGGAGCATTCTCCGGCAAGGGAGAATTCTCCAGCAAGGGGCAGTTCTCCGGCAAGGGACAGCGCCAGTGATCCTCCGGTGGTTGAGACCACGACTGCAGATCCTAGCACAGGTAACCCTTTTGCCTGAAAACTTCCCTTGAGTTCTTTCTGATTTTCTTTTTGAATATTCGCTTGACCTTTCTCCCCTCTTCGGTCGTCAGATCCACCTGCCACGGAGCCCATGGAAACCGAGGCCGCCGGTGAGGGGAACGCGCGCGGCAACAACGATGACGCCGCGGCCACCGAAGAAGAGGCCGGTGCTGATGATCCCGCCGGCGAAGAGGCCGCCAAGGCTGCCGCCGCAGAAGCGGATGAGGGATCCGGCGATCGCACTGACGGCCCCGAGGCCGCAGGAGCGCCAGGCGCTACGCCGACCGCCGATCCCTCCGCCGATGCTGTAGCACCAGGCTCCGAAGAGCCCCAGCCCGGCGCCTACTTGAAGGCCGGCGACGGTATCTTCATCAAGCTCCCCTGGGTGTCAAGCTCCAGGGCGCCGGTCGAGGGAGAAACCTTGGATGGAGAGGTGCTCGCCTCCGCTGGGCTGACGGTGGTCGACGCGCCAAGTAGCAACAGCGACGAGCCTGAGGAGGAGCGGCTGCTGCGGAAGCTGCTGTCGCTCTACCGCGCCCGACAAGCCAAGCTAGCATCCCGAGAGGCGCTTGTCGCGAAGGCGGGAGTGGATATTGAGAAGCGCGTGGAGGAACTCCGGGGTCTGAGGCAGGAAACTCTCCGGTCCCTGGCGGAGGAGCGGGAGCAACTTCTCGAGGAGTGGAAAGCTTTCCTCCTCGAGAAGGCTGAAGCCGAAGAGAAGCAACGGCTTGTCGCCGAAAATCTATTTGCGCAGGAAGGAGAGTTGGCGTAGCGCAAGGTCAACCTTGACAGCCACGAGGAAGAGCTTGCCGCGCGCGAGCAATCAATTGGCGGGGCTCTCAAGGAGGCAAGGGATGCTGCCGCAGCTACCGAGGCTGCCAAGAAGGAGCTGGAGATGAAGGTGGCGCAGCTGGAAGCCGATCTCAGGGTGAGCGGCGAGGAGCTTGCCGCGCTCAAGCGTGAGCGCGAGAAGGATGATGCTGCTCATGGTGAGCTGCAAGGTCTTCTCGCTGAGAGGAGCAAGGAGCTCAACGCCGCCAAGGACACCAATGCAGATCTCGAGTTGAAGCTAGTCACTTTGACTCAGACGCTGGACGGCGCCAGGGAGCGGGAGGTGGCCTTGTCGGAGAAGATCAAGGCCGACGAGGCGCTGCTGGCGAATGCTGCTGCCGCCCATGACGCCTTCAGGGAGACTGTGGAGCATTGGACTGAGGGTCTTGTGGACCTTGCCGCCGCCATCGACGGGGAGCTGGCGCAGCTGGGGATGGAGGATCTCGGGTACTCCTCCGACGAGCACCTCCAGCCCAGCGCCAAGCTTAGCTTATTCTTCAAAGGCGTGGCGACGGCCCTCCAGCGACTCCGGGAGAAGATCCCAAAGCAGCTGGCCGACGAGTCGCGCAAGATCTGCGCAGGAGCTCTCCAGAAGGTGCTGATGAAGGTGGCCTTCTGCAACCCGGGCCTCAACTTCACCAACGTCCTCAAGTCCTTGCCGCCGGATGCTGATCTGGAAGCGCTCAGGGCCCTTGTCACACCCATTGTGGACAAGGTGAGCGGGATCAAGAGGGTTGAGGGTGATCGCGTAGATTAGGCCGCCCGTTTTCTTTTTCTCTTTGTCGCTGCTGGTCATGTCATGAGAACAATCTATTAGTGCTGCGACAGGCTATCTTGTAATATAACTCTATTTTGGGTAGAGATTTGCTATGTTATTCCCTTTACTTGATTCCTTCCTTTGTATGTTTTTGCCCTACGCTTTTAGGGAACTTGTCGGCGCAGGCACCTGGGCCGCGAGCGCTGAGTGCGGGACATCAGCAGCCTGCTGGCGGTGCCGCTAGCAACAAGAAACCTTGTCGCAACTAGTCGCAGCTCACTTAAGTTGTTGAGCAGACTCGAAACAAAGTAAGGGCGCAACTAGCTACGAGTTGGTTCCTCCGCGCTCAGGGTTACCATACAAAGTATGGTCGTTCGAGGAAGATAACTTAAAAATTTAAAACTGATTGCTCAGACTTTGGCAACTTAGCTCTTCTTTTTGTCGTTTGCTTCCCGGCAAGGCGAGAACTTGCTTGAACGATGCCTGGTCCACACCATTATCTTCTCCTTTCCCCCCGGCAAACTTGTGTGCGAGGGAACCTTCTTTTCCTTTTTGAGAAAAAGAAAGAAGAGAAAATAAAGACATGGAGCCTTATGGCTCGTTATTGCTTACCGGGGGTAGGTGCTGCACAAAGTGTCAGATAACGCATGCAAATATAAAGTAAAAAGCATGAAATTGACAAGATGTGCGGAGCACATGGGCTTTACTTATGCACGGGATCTGCGCCCGGCTTTGTACAAAGGATTACATGCAACATCGGCAAGACTTGTACAAAAGGTGGTTGCCGGAACAGGTTCCGGCAACCGCGCCCTACGGGTAAAACTTACGAAGATGTTCAATGTTCTAGGAGTTGCTCACTGGAACGCTGTCTTCGGTCTCAAGGCGGACAGCGCCAGGCCTAGTGACTCGTTTCACCCGATAAGGGCCTTCCCACTTCGGCGTCAACTTGTTGGAATTCTTGGCGGACTGAACGCGCCGAAGAACAAGGTTGCCTTCCTTGAAACTTCTGGCGTTAACTTTGCGGCTATGGTAGCGGCACAAAGCTTGCTGGTATCGAGCAGCTCGTACAGCAGCCTGAAGATGGTCTTCCTCAAGGAGCAGCGCGTCATCTTGTCGCAGCTGCTCTTGCTCAAGCTCATCATAAACGAGCACTCGAGGTGACCCGTATACGAGTTCCGTGGGGAGAACTGCCTCTGCTCCATAGACTAGAGCGAAAGGTGTCTGGCTAGTGGCTCGATTTGGCATTGTCCTGATCAACCAAAGAACCACCGGTAGCTCCTCAATCCAGTTCTTTCCGCACTTGTGCAGCCTGTCGAAAGTTCTGGTCTTGAGCCCGCACAGCACTTCAGCATTCGCCCTCTCCGCTTGACCGTTGCTTCTCGGATGAGCAACAGAAGCGAAGCAGACCTTGGCGCCAAGATCTTGGACGTACTGCATGAAGGTGCGGCTCGTGAATTGTGTGCCGTTGTCGGTGATGATCCTGTTAGGGATCCCGAAACGGCAAACAATTGACCTGAAGAACTTGACTGCTGACTGTGCTATCACCTTCCTCACTGCTTCCACTTCCAGCCACTTTGTGAACTTGTCGATTGCAACGTACAAGTACTCAAAGCCCCCGACAGCTCGGGGAAAGGGGCCGAGGATGTCGAGCCCCCAGACCGAAAATGGCCAGGATAAAGGGATCGTCTGGAGAGCTTGAGCTGGCTAGTGTATCTGCTTGGAATGGAACTGGCACGCTTCACACTTGGTTACTTGTGCAGTTGCATCCTAGAGGACTGTCGGCCAGAAGAAACCTTGCCGAAATGCTTTGCCGGCAAGTGCTCTTGCGCCAATGTGGTGACCACATATGCCTCCATGTATCTCTGCCAACAGCTTTTGTCCGTCTTCCCGGTGAATACACTTCAATTTCACGCCGTTGAGTCTTCTTCTGTACAGTGTGTTGTCAACAAACTGGTACATACTTGACTACCGGGCTACTCTTTCCGCTTCTTCTTGCTCTTCGGGAAGTTCTCCTGTCTGAAGGAAACGTACAATCTGCTGTGCCCATGCTGGAGCTTGCGGCTCGACAACAAGGACTAAAGGCACATCTGCTGCTGTGGGAACACCCGCTTCTATGGCTAGAACTGGCGGTTTAGCCGGAGCATGACGTTCCCCGGCAAGCTTGCCGGAGCAAAACTTGTCAGGAGCGTCTGCTTCAACGGTACAAACCCTAGGGCTCGCCGGAGCAAACTGCTCCTTAGCATCCTTGGCGTTGATCTTGAGGACTTTCTTAGCGGCGGCTTCGGGGAGCTCTGCCGGAAAGTAGTCACCAGAAATCAACTTCCTCTTCTTGCTCTGTCCAGTTGATGGCGTTACAGACGGTTGAGTCAGCTTGAGCACAAAGATCCCTGGTTCCACAGGTAACTTAAGTGCAGCGCACTTTGATAGGCCATCGGCAATGTCATTCTGAGCTCTTGGAACATGTTCCATCTGCAGGCCGTCAAAGTGCTCTTCTAGCTTCCTCACTTCATCAAGTAAGCTTCCATCAACGGACTCTGATAATTCTTGTTCACTTGGCGGACGACAAGCTGCGAGTCACCCCTGACAATGAGCTTATTGATCCCAAGGTCTGCTACGATCCTGAGACCGGCAAGCAAACCTTCATACTCAGCAGTATTGTTCGTTGCTTGCTCCTTGGGAAAGTGCATCTGGACTACGTACTTGAGGTGCTCTCCGGTGGGTGCAAGGAGTAGCACGCCCGCACCGGCGCCTTGCAGCGAGAAGACACCGTCAAAGTACATCAGCCACTCTTTGCTTGCTTCCTTGACGGGGATGCTCGTTTCTGGAATCTCTTCATCTGGTGTTGGCATCCACTCTGCTATGAACTCCGCCAATGCTCTGCTTTGGATAGTTGAGGTGCTCTCAAATTTGAGGCCAAAGCTTGACAGTTCTAGTGCCCACTCGACAATCCTGCCTGTTGCTTCTGGATTTTGTAGTATCCTCTTCAACGGAAAGCGAGTGACAAATGTGATCTCATGTGCTTGGAAGTAATGGCGCAGCTTTCTCGAGGCCATAAGAAGGCCGAAAAGCAATTTCTGTACACCAGAGTACCTTGACCTGGCCCCCTGCAGGAGGGAACTGAGAAAGTAAACTGGGCGCTGCACCATTCTCTTCTGCATCTCCTCACGCACCTGCGCGGATCCATCTTTGTCGGGACCAGAGCTTGCCGGCGAAGTCCCTTGCTTGTCGTTGGATGCACTTGCCGTGGTTGCCGGCTCATCATCCGCCTCTCTCTCTGCCACTAACGCAGCACTAACCACTTGATTGGTTGCCGCTATATATAGCAGCAACTTCTCTTGTGGCTTAGGTGCGACAAGTGTTGGAGTGGAGGATAGGTATCTCTTTAAGTCATGTAGCGCAGCCTCTGCTTTCGGAGTCCATTTCATTGGACCTGCCTTTTTCAATATTTTGAAAAATGGCAGGGCGCGCTCAGCAGACCTAGAGATAAACCTGCTGAGAGCAGCTACGCAACCGGCAAGTCTTCGTACATCCTTGACGCGCTTTGGTGCTTCAATCTGCTTAATGGCCTTGATCTTGTCGGGATTGGCTTCAATTCCCCGCTGAGACACGAAGAAACCGAGAAGCTTGCCGGAGGGGACTCCAAACACACACTTCTCGGGGTTAAGCTTGAGGTTGATCTTGCGCAGATTTGTAAAGGTCTCGTCTAAATCTTGAATCAGAGTTGCTTTGTCCTTGCTTTTGACCACTATGTCATCCATGTAGGCTTCCACATTTCTATGCATTTGCGGCTCAAAAGCGTGATGGACAACCCTTGAAAATGTTGAACCAGCATTCTTTAAACCGAATGGCATCCGTACGAAACAGTATGTGCCACATGGGGTGATGAATGCGGTCTTCTCCTCATCCTCTTCTGCCATGAAGATCTGATGGTATCCTTAGTATGCATCAAGAAACGAAAGCAAGTCACATTCGGTCGTGGAGTCGACAATCTGGTCGATGCGCGGCAAGGGAAATGGGTCTTTGGGACAAGCTTTATTGACATCGGTAAAGTCGATACAAAGCCTTCATTTCCCGTTTGCCTTGCGCATGACTACAGGATTGGCCAACCACGTAGGATGGAGCACTCCTCTGACAAGGCCTGCTACTTCCAACTTCTTGATTTCTTCTGCGATGAATTCTTGGCGCTCCACTGCCTGTTTCCTGACTTTCTGCTTGACGGGCCGCGCATGAGGACAGACGGCAAGATGGTGCTCGATTACTTTCCTGGGAACACCGGGATGTCAGACGGTTTCCATGCAAACACGTCGACGTTCGCCCGCAGGAAAGCAACGAGCGCACTTTCCTATTTAGGGTTGAGAGTGGCACTGATGGTGAAGGTACCACCAGTGCCGTCCTCCTTGGCGGACACCTTCTTGGTCTCTGGTGGAGCTACCATTGTCTTCTTACACTTGCCGGTGGAGCTCGATGGTGCGTCCTCAACGGTAGCGCAGCACTCCGAAGAGGTGCGCTTGCTGGAGTGGGCATCAGAGCTCTTGCCGGACTTGGTCTTCTTCTTCCCCCCGGGAGCTTCAGCGGCAAGTGAGTTGCGATCTGTTGCGGCTGCTGCTTCCCGGTAGATCTTGTCGGCGCAGATAAGAGCATCCTTCTTGTCGCCAGGGACAGAGATGACACTTATTGGGCCTGGCATCTTCAGTATGTTGTATGCATAGTGAGAGGCTGCCATGAATTTGGCAAGTGCCGGACGGCCAAGTATCCCATTGTAAGGCAATGGAAAGTCAGCAACGTCAAAAGTGACCCTCTCAGTCCTGCAGTTCAACTCGCTGCCAAATGTTACCGGCAACGTGATCTTTCCCTTCGGCTTGCTCCTTCCCGGATTGATTCCTTGAAATGTGCCGGTTTCTTCGAGTTCGCCATCAGGGATCTGAAGTTTCCGGAGTACCACGGAGGAGATCAGGTTCAAGCCGGCCCTGCCGTCAACTAGCATCTTAGTGACCTTGAGGTTGCGGATAGTTGGTGAAACCAACATCGGCAAGCACCCGACCGCAGTTATGCGATCTGGGTGGTCCTCAATATCAAAGATGATAGGCGTGCTGGACCATTTCAGAGGCTTGCGTGACTCGACGGGTGGTTCTGCCGCATTGACTTCCCGCACCCACTGCTTGAGCTGGCGGTGTGAAGTATGCAGAGAAGCACCACCGTCAACGCACAGGACCTCTGTGGCTTTCTGGAACTCCTGCTCATCGGTCTCGTCATCATCCATATCTTCATCGTCGTCGTCGTCTTCATCTTTGTCGCGGCCGCGGGGAGGTCTGTCTCCTTGCCGCTGCTTGGCCTTGCCGCGGCGTCCTCCTCGGCCGGGGCGTTTCTTGCTGGCTCCTCCAGCACCTTCCTGGGCCTTCTCCTTGTCGCGTCGCTCGTATTCAGCCTTTTGCTGCTCGACAAGCTGCTCAACCTTCTTGCAGCTCTGGAGGTCATGTCCCTTGGTGTGGTGGATTTTGCAGTACTGCCTGTTGGTGCCGTCCTGCTTGTCGGCGACCGCCACAGCTGCGGCAACCTCCTTGCCGGAGCTACCAGCTTTGGGTTTCTTGCCGGACTGCTCAACGACTAGCACCTCTTTACCTTTCTTCTTCCTGTTGTTTCGCCGCCGGTTTTTCTTTGCCGGGGCAGCATCCTCACTATCAGATCCCCCTGCTCCTGTATTCTCTCCGGGGAGTTTCCTCCCTTCCTCAGCACGTGCACACTTGTCGGCCAGGGCATATAGCTCACTAACGTCTCTAATTTTGCACATCGCCATCTCCTCCCGCATCCTGCGGTTTCGCACGCTCTGGTGGAACGCGCTGATCACCGCGGCAGGGTGGACATCTGGGATGTTGTGCTGTACGCGGCTGAATCTCTGAATGTACTTGCGCAGGGGCTCTCCTTCCTTCTGGGCGAGCAGATGAAGGTCGCTCTCTTGGCCATGAGGCTTGTGGCCGCCTGTAAAGGCGCCGACAAACTGATGGCACAGATCAGCCCAGGAGGATATGGAGTTGTCCGGCAAGTGCATGAGCCAGGATCTGACATTGGGCTTGAGCACCAGCGGGAAGTAGTTGGCAAGGATCTTGTTGTCCCGCCCCCCAGCAGCTTGCACCGCGATGGTGTAGATGCTGAGGAACTCCGACGGATGCGACTTGCCGTTGTACTTCTTTGGTACGTCTGGCTTAAAATTCTTCGTGCTGGGCCACTGGACCTGCCACAGCTCACGAGTGAACGCAGGGCAACCTACCACGTACGGCAAGTCGCCTGGTTCCCCTGGCGCATGCATGTCAACAGAGGGCCCAGCGCTCTTGTCGGATTGACGTCGCGCTTCTCTTCGGTGCTCGATGCGAGTACGAGTGTCTTCTTGCTGTCGTTCGTGAAGAACTTGGCGCTGATCGCGACGAGCTCGTGGATCCGATGACGCAGTGGAGTCGCTGTCGAGGTGGATCCGGCGAGTTGGCGATCTTGGCCTTCGGGGTGGAGAGTGCATGGTGGTTGCACCCCCACCAGTTTCGTCGCCACCGGCTTGTGCCTGGCAGTCCTGCCGCGGCCGCGATGCACTTGGCTGCCGCGGAGTGTCGCCGTTGGCGAAGCCGATGAGACTCTGAATGGTGGCCCTCCACTGGTCGTTCTTGTCTTCCACTGGAGGGTAATCCAGGAGCAGTTGAGCTTGCGCCAAAGCTTCTGCTGGAGTGGTGGGTGGTAGTGGTGAACGGTGCGAGGAGCGGGATATGCTCGGACTTCTAACTATGTTAGAAGGAGTAGCATCCCGTCCAGGCGACCGTGTTTCGCTCGTGCTAGCACGTTGGCGTGCATGCTGGTCTTGAGCACCCCGAGATCCACCAGCTCGATCTTGTCCCAACGAACGTATGGTACTGCGAATACCAGGACGCTGTCGGTCCTGCGCCTCCTGAGATGGGCGCGGTACATGTACGGACGCCGAGGTCTGCGCAGCCTTGTCCTTGGACCTGGAAGCATCGTGAGCTTCCTTGTCGACGTCCATTCTTCCGCCGGTGTCTACTCCACCACCCGTTTGCTCCGGTGGTGGTGGAAGTGACGTGGACGGAGCAGCTGCCGCCGAAGTCTTCTTCTTCGGTGGCATGTCGATGAAGAAAATGAAGATCTAGCTCGCGTGAACGCCGGATCAGGTTCACGCAATCTCGACGCCCCCTACCTGGCGCACCAAAGATGTCGGGGAAACTCATCCACGAACACCTATGGGACCGGCGCACCGAGCCCCTTTCGGTTCGGCGGGGGGCGGGGATCGCACAAAGAGCAGATCGAGGCGAAGCACACGAGCAGTTTACCCAGCTTCGGAGCTCTCCGGAGAGATAATTCTCCTACTGCTACTTGTCCGATTGTATTGTGTTCTTGCTCGGGAGCGCTGAATGCTACAGTACACTCTAGCTACTAACGAGACCGAGCGTGTGTGATTTTCTAGCTTCGAACCCTTTCTACATTGCGCATGGGCCTCCTTTTATATGCTCAAGGGGTCACCGACAGGTGGCAACGCGGACGAGGGTAAAAATGGAAAAGGAGTTGTGGTTGGTACAGCTACCTGCACAGTGCATCCTACCTAACCCTGACGGCAGGGGACAAAGGCATTAAATGCCCGTCTGTGTCGCCCAAAGAGTGCAGAAAAGGACCGTCAGGGACGCCACCGTTCGCCACGATGGTAATCTTGTCAGCGTCGCTTGCCACCTCGCACCGCTGGCTGCTCAGCCTCCTGCCACGTGCGCCTGGGAAGGCCCCGGGGCGACACGTTGGTGGATGTGCTGGAGCGCGGGTACAGGGTGGTTACTTGTCGCGGCAAGTGCCTTGCCGCGGTCGTTGTCTTGCCGCGCCCGGAAGCTTGTCGCTCAGTAGGCCTTGCCGGGACGCGTGGCGCGTCGCGGCAAGTTCCCTGAAATGCCTTGGTTGGCCTTCCCGGCAAGCTCCTCTTGCCAGGGCCTTGTCTCCTTGGCTTGAATACTTTGTTATTGAATGGCTCCAAAGGAACCACGGAGGATCTTGGCGGCCACCCGGCAAGCCTTGCCGCGGGGTGCTGCAACTGCCCGTGCACAAGTTCGGGATACTAGGGTACCCCTACTCTAGTACACCGACAAGTACACACCATATAGGGAAGATAGATATTGCAAGAGGCATAAGCATTTAGAAACTAAATGGTTGCAAGAAAGGCTAAATGTGAGTGCTGAAAATTTAAATTTCCTTTGCCGTACTTGTGAACTTAGCAATGAACGTGGTCATTTACATCTCCGATGCAAATTGTTTCATGATTGAATCGTGTCCAAAAATTGTGATGATTTGATCTACCTTGCTCATTACAATGAACTTAGTTTGCTTTTGGGTTATGAAGAATAGAAACGTTTAATTAAGGACCTTCCAGAATTTTCCCATAAGAAATTCCTTGATATTGATCTAGAGAATATTTATTTGTATTGTGCGGTGATTTGCATTGAAAATCCTTATATGGCCAAGTACCTAAAGAAAATAAAGCAAATAGAAGATGAAGAGAATACTAATGAAAGGGAAGAGACTTCCCAATATCCTCCTATTATTTTTTATGATGAATCAGGTATCAAGGAGGAGCTTTCTATTCAACCAATCTCATCTATAAGGAGCTTAAAGAAGAAGGTTGAACCCACACACAATGTGAAAAAGAAAAGGAAAAGAAGGAGCAACAAAGGTAGAAAGGTATCTATCCCAAATGATGTTGCTCCTACCACTCATTGTGATGATGATAATTGCTATACTATTGGTGCTATCCATATTTTTAATGATGAGAGTGACTATGATTATGATATGAAAAGTGCCCAAGCTTGGGGAAGCTATGTTTGATGAGGATGAAATATTTGAGAATATATTTGCTGAAATTAATGTTTGTCCCAAGGCCGGGGATGCTATGTTTAATGAAGATGATATTTTTAGCATCCCATGTTTTGATATGCAAAGTTGTTATGATGATAGCATGCCTCTTACCTATGATGCTTATATTGATGAAAGTGGGTTTTGAAGAGTGTCAACTTTAGGAAGTAGTGATCCCACTATTTTGGAGGATGTTGAATCTTATTGTGATGAATATGAAAGTGGATTCGGAAGAGTGTCAACTTTATTTAGTGATTCCACTATCTTGGGAGAGGTTTCAAACGATTATGATGAGAACAAAGTTTCTACTTATGACGATTATTGTGATGAAACTTATGCTATAAAAAGTAGTTATGATTATATTTACAAATCTTGTCATGATTATGATTACCCTTTTTCTTAACATTACTATTTTAATGTGGAAACAATTTTTAGTGTTCAAGTCTGTTATGATACTCCCACTATTCCGAAAGAGATGAATTTTGCTTATGTAGAGAGTAGTAAATTTTCTATGCTTGTAGGTCATGAAAATAATTCTTTAGGTGCTGGTTATATTGTTGAATTCATTCATGATTCTACTGAAAATTATTATGAGGGATGAACATATGCTTGTAGGAATTGCAATAATATCAAGTTTCCTCTCTATGTGTTGAAAATCTTGAGGCTATGCTTGTTTTACCTTCCTATGCTAGTTGATTATTGTTCCCATAAGTTGTTTGCTCACAAATACCTATGCATAGGAAGAGGGTTAGACTTAAATGTGCTAGTCATATTCTTCATGATGCTCCCATTATGTTTCATTTTCTATCTTTTATGTGAGCATCCTTGCCATCATCATGCCTAGCTAGAAAGGCATTAAAGAAAAGCGCTTGTTGGGAGACAACCCAATATTTATCCTTACTGTTTTTGTGTGTTCACATGATTATTATACTGTAGTAATTATGTTTTATAGATTTTATTTCAATAAATTTCCAAGTAAGACCTTTGGGATAGCTTACGGTGATAGTTGTGTTGATCCTGCTGAAAATCAGAAACTTTTCCACCCAGTAAATTAGGTTTTTTAATTCCCAAAAACGTGATTATGATCTGATTCTTTTTTCTCTGGATTGGTACACAAATTTCGTAGGACTTCCTAACTTTTTAGGATTTTTGGAGTTCCAGAAGTATACGTTTGATACAGATTACTACAGGCTGTTCTATTTTTTGACAGATTCTGTTTTGTATGTGTTGTTTGCTTATTTTGATGAATCTATGAGTAGTCTCGGAGGGTATGAACCATAGAGAAGTTGGAATACATTAGATATTACACCAATATGAATTGAGAATGAGTTAATTACTGTACCTAAGTGGTGGTTTTATTTTCTTATACTAACGGAGCTTATGAGTTTTCTGTTGAGTTTTGTGTTGTGGAGTTTTCAAGTTTTGGGTAAAGATTCGATGGACTATGGAATTAAGAGTGGCAAGAGCCTAAGCTTCGGGATGCCCAAGGAAACCCAAGGTAATATTCAAGGGCAACCAAGAGCCTAAGCTTGGGGATGCCCCGGAAGGCATCCTCTCTTTCGTCTTCATTTGTCGGTAAATTTACTTGGAGCTATATTTTTATTCACCACATGATATGTGTTTTCTTGGAGCGTCATTTTCTTTTGTTAGTATTTGATTGCTGTTATTTAGAATAATGTTTTGCATCTTTAGTTTCAATAAAAATGTCAAGGATAGCCTTTACCATGCTTATTTTGCTAGTATACATGTTGCTGGTTGAAAATAGAAAGTTTACCGTTGTTGCAAAAATTCCCTAGAAAATTAAGAGCATGATATAATGTTGAAACTTTTTGCATAATGAGATCTGATAAATTTACTACAGTGGGAATTTTATTTCATGATTTTTGGAGTTAGGGAAGTTTGATGAATCTTGCATTCTTTACAGACTATACTGTTTTGGCAGATTGCTGTTATGGTTGCATTGTTTGCATATGTTTGCTTGTTTAATGATTCTATTTGAGGATAGGAGTATTAAATATGCAGAGTCATTTAGTATTAAATGTTGAATAATAATTTAAGTGATTTGTTACAGTAGAAAATGATAAGGTTTTGCATTGGTTTATACTAACCTATCTCATGAGTTTTTGTTGAGTTTGTTGTGGATGAAGCTTTTAAGAAATAGAGAAACCATGATATGAGAGGAATTAAGGAGACACAAAAGTTGAAGCTTGGGGATGCCCAAGGCACCCCAAGATAACATTTCAATAAGTCTCAAGCATCTAAGCTTGGGGATGCCCCGTAGGCATCCCACCGTTCTTCTTCAACAACTATTGGTTAGTATCGGTTAAGCCTAAGTTTTTGCTTCTTCACATGAGTTGTGCTATCCTTGCAATGTCATTTTATTTTGTTTTGTTTGTTGTTTGAATAAAATATCAAGATCTGAATTTCTTTAATGAGAGAGAGTCTTCACATATTGACATAATTATTTAGCTACTCATTGATCTTCACTTATATCTTTTTGGAGTAGTTTGTCATTTACTCGTGTGCTTCACTTATATCCTATGAGTAAATTGTTGAATGAGTTGATTGTCATAAATTTGAAGTTATATATGTTTCATTTGCTTATCCCTTGGGGAGCAATGGCTTCACGTCTAAGAAGTAGAGGTTGTAAATTTATTGAAGGTTAGCAAGCATTGTATTGGTCATTTGAACAATTCATGAAAGAATATTGAAGGAAGAGAGATTTCACATATAAATATACTGTCCTAGACATCTTTTATAATTGGGAGCACTCATTAAGTATGACATGCTAAAGAGTTGATGTTGGACAAGGAAGACAACGTAATGGGTTATGTTTTCGCACATCTCAGTTAAAGTATATTGTCATGATCATTCAAACATGTTGAGCTTGCCTTTCCCCCTCATGCTAGCCAAAATTCCTTGCACCAAGTAGAGATACTACTTGTGCTTCCAAATATCCTTAAACCCAGTTTTTGCCATGAGAGTCCACCATACCTACCTATGGATTGAGTAAGATCCTTCAAGTAAGTTGTCATCGGTGCAAGCAATAAAAAATGCTCTCTAAATATGTATGATCTTTTGGTGTGAAGAAAATAGCTTTATACGATCTTCTTATGGAAGCAATAAAAGCGACGGACTGCATAATAAAGGTACATATACAAGTGGCAATATAAAGTGACATTCATTCGCATTAAGATTTTGTGCATCCAACCCTAAAAGCGCATGACAACCTCTGCTTCCCTCTGCGAAGGGCCTATCTTTTACTTTATGTCTTTTACTTTTATGCAAGAGTCAAGGTGATCTTCACCTTTCCCTTTTTCATTTTATCTGTTGGCAAGCACCTTGTGTTGGAAAGATCCTAATATATATATATCCAATTGGATGTAAGTTAGCATGAACTATTATTGTTGACATCACACAAAGGTGAATACGTTGGGAGGTAACACTATAAGCCCCTATCTTTCTCAGTGTCCGATTGAAACTCCATAACCATTAGTATTGCGTGAGTGTTAGCAATTGTAGAAGACTATATGATAGTTGAGTATGTGGAGTTTGCTATTCCTGAAAATAAGATGCATTGCAATTGTTTGATGACTGAGAATGAAGTTTGCTAGTTTTCAAGAAAGTTTATGGTCTATGCTTTGACATGTGAATTGCTTGTTACTTTATCGTGAGAAGTTTTATGAGATGAACTACTGTTATGACATATTATCATGCTACAAAAGGTGATTGAAATTAACATTGATCAAACTTGTGCACCTTGTAGCATTCACACTTCATAAATTCTTTCTTTTATCATTTACCTACTCAAGGACAAGTAGGAATTAAGCTTGGGGATGCTGATACGTCTCCAACGTATCTATAATTTATGAAGCATTCATGCTATTTTATTATCTGTTTTAAAGGATTACGGGCTTTATTGTACACTTTTATATTACTTTTGGTACTAACCTATTAATCGGAGGCCCAGCCCATATTGTTGTTTTATTGCCTGTTTCAGTATTTCGAAGAAAAGGAATATCAAACAGAGTCCAAACGGAATGAAACCTTCGGCAGCGTGATTTTTGGGAAGATTATGACCCAGGAGACTTGGAGTTGAAGTAAAGGGAGCATCGAGCAAGCCACGAGATAGGGGGCGCCCCCCCCCCCCGGGGCACGCCCTACCCTCTCGTGGGCCCCTCAAGGCTCCCCCGACCGACTTCTTTCGCCTATATAAGTCCACATACCCTAAAAACATCAATGACGAAGATAGATCGGGAGTTCCGCCGCTGCAAGCCTCTGTAGCCACCAAAAACCTCTCGGGAGCCTATCGAAGGAGTCCTGGATTAGGGGGTATTCGGACAGCCGGACTGTGTACCACGTCCGGACTATTGAAGTGTGAAGATACAAGACTCAAGACTTCGGCCCGTGTCCGGATGGGACTCTCCTTTGCGTGGAAGGCAAGCTTGGCGATCCAGATATTATATTTCCTTCCTTGTAACTGACTCCATGTAAACCCTAGCCCTCTCCGGTGTCTATATAAACCGGAGAGGTTGGTCCTTAGAAGGCCGATCACAATTTGTCGGAGTAATGGGTCACGGGTAGGCTAACCCGAGCCCCTGAACCTTTCAAGACATCGGGGCGGACTGCGCCCCTCAAGATCCCACAATAAGGAGCCGCCTTCGGGAAGTCGGCGGCAAGGCCACCAACTGCCGCTCGCGGCCGAATCCCAGGGACGACTTCGAGATAAGCCGACTCTTAACTGACGGCTTCCAGAGAAGCCAGCTATGGGGAGTTGGCCCGCGACTCCAACCACCTCCTGCCTTTCCCACGATGGACGGGGCGGGGTACGGTCACTGTGTGGCCGTCCCTGCCCCGCTTACGAAGGGCTGGCATGGCTACAGTGCGCCGAATCGCTGGAGATCTCCATCCGGCGCGGCACTTTTGCCATGCCTGCCCTGACCTCAGCCCCCGTGGGCGGCGCACTGTGCCCACGACGGCTTACCTGTACGGCCCAGAGACGGCGGGACCCGCCCATTAGCGGGGGTACAGAAGACGGCGAAAGCGCCACAAGACGGACCCGTTAGGAGTCGGCCCCCTGGAGTCGGCCAGCACCTCCCACGGGCCCCGCACGCCATTAACCAGACAAGACGGGGAATGGCGATAGTGATCGTCCGCCAGGCGGCGGCACTATTGCCACGACCCCATGACCAAGCTAGCGTCATTAGAGACACGGCTACAGTACCAGGCCTGTCGGCGGGCCCCAACAGTCGGCAGAGAAGACGGCGGCCTGAGAGACAGACGGCTGGGACCCGTGCCCAGCCGGATTACCATTGTATCCCTGGGGGGCGGGCCTATATAAGCCCCCCGGGGCACCCATGCAAGGGAGATAGCTTCTTTAGCACTAGACCAGATCAGATAGGAAGGAGGGAGCTAGCCTTGCCTTCTCCTACCTCCAGGAAACAGCTCTAGGAGCAACCTTGTATTCACTTTGCCATAGTGATCATGCGGAGTCCCCGCAGAGCAGCAGTAGGGGTGTTATCTCCTCGGAGAGCCCTGAAGTTGGGTAAGATCCGCCGGCATGCATGTCTTCGCCTCATCCCGTTTCCATGCACCGGCGACGTTCTACTCGCTCCCACCATGATAAGCTATCCCTTGGCATATGTCGCACCCAACCCCCGACATTTGGCGCCCACCATGGGGCAAGGTGCACCGTCATCCAGAGACCTGCTCTGGAAGGGAACCCTATTCCTCCCTGGCGAGCGCAGCCAGCCCGGCACGCCAGACGGAGTCTGTGCCGACGCGCTGCACGGCGCTGAGATCGCTTGCGCGGCCAGCTGCCACGCCAAACTTGTCGGCGATGTTCGCCTCTCCGGCGAGCCTGCATCCGACGCAGGCACGAGCGGTCCTGACAGCCTCCTCGCGGGCCTCCTTGACCAACTCCACGTCGCCGGCGAGCCTGCCATGGACCGGGAGTCCATAGGCTCCACTGACCCGATGCTGGTCGACTCTGACACCGCGTCGCTCGACGCGTTCCCTACCAACGTGGTGGTCTACGACGAGCCGCTCCCTCGCGCGGAGAGTGGTGAAAGCACCGTCACGGAGGTTCTCGTCCTCGATCACGGCAAGCATTCCGGCGAAGGAGCTCATGATCCACTCGACGCGGCTCTGCAAGACCTGATCGCGCCCATTTCGGGAGACGCTGACACTGAGACGCTGGAGGCGCGCCGCCTTCAGCTCGTCGAGGGCGCGAAGAAGCTGGCAAGCATGAGATGCTTGTCAGAAGCCTACCAGCGTGAGATGGATCGCACCGTGGGCGGCTCGCCGGCCCCAACTGGGCCTAGCCGCCTAGCCGCGGTCCGGCGGTGCGGCGTAGCCATCGCCAACCTGTTCGGGGCCAATCGCCCTGTGTACACCACGCCCGCGAAGAACATCCGCGCCACCGAGGCGGCGGCGGACGAGCTAGACAACTTCGAGGGTGAAGAGCGCCGCCTGATGACAGAGTGAGTCCAGTAGCTCCTCGATGCGGCTATCGTGCAGAGCGAAGCCGGCTGCCGCACAGAGGCGCCGCAATGACAAAACGACGACCTGCCTCCCCGCCAAGATCAAGGCGCGATGTCTCGGACACCAACTGGCGGTGTCCGCGGAAGGAAAGACAAGGATCCGGCTGTCAGCCACAGTCGGACTCGCATCACCATCGAGCGCGACCAAGATGGCCGCCCCAAAGTAGTAGAACGGCAGGACGACTATCTGCCTCCCCTTCCTCGCAAAGAAAGGCGAGTCTCCCTGCCACCCGTTGAGCATCCGACTCTCGACGACCGCCTTGGCCGCCGAGAGGGAGTCGGAGAAAATGACGCCCGCCACCAGATCGACCGACTCCACCGATCCCTGGTGCTGGAAGAAGAAGACGAGTTGGGTCCTCCTTGTTTCGGACCTCGCATCCGAGACGAGCCCTTTCCCAAAGGGTTCACGCTCCCCTGAGATACGCCCAAGTACACCGGCTCCGTGAAGCCGGAAGACTAGCTGGTTGACTACTCCATGGCCGTCAACATAGCGAACGGCAACAAGCGTGTTGCCGTAAAGTACGTTCCGCTCATGCTCCAGGGCATGGCCCGGACATGGTTGAACAGCCTGAAGCCCTGCAACATCAACAACTGGGTTGAATTCACTGAAGCCTTCGTCCGCAACTTCACGAGCACGTACAAGCGACCTCCCAAGCCTCGCCAACTTTCCTTGTGCGTGCAAGGTCCCGACGAGTCAACTCGCGACTACCTCATGCGCTGGGCCGAGCTTCGGAACTCCTGCGAGGGCGTGCACGAGGTGCAGGCTATCGAGTACTTCACTGCCGGGTGCAGAGAAGGCACCCTCCTCAAGCACAAGCTCCTCTGCGATGAGCCGAAGACCCTTGACGAGCTTCTGATCATAGCAGACAAATACGCCACGGCCGACTCCTCCATGAAGGCGGAGATTCAAGTTAGCGTGACTGGAAAAGTCGCCCCTCAAGCTCCCAGAACTCCGGCTGGGGATGCTAGTCAGCGACAACAGCAGAACGACCACAAGCGCAAAGCCCCATAGCCGGCTTCCAGCAGCCGGCAAGTTGCGACAGTTGAAGACCAATAGCCGGAGGAGCAGCCTCCGGCCAAACGACCGAAAGGCGGAAGTACAACTGGTTGCCGGCCTTCTCCTACGAGCAGACCCTAGATGGCCCCTGCAAGTTCCACAGCGGCACGAAGCCGTCAAACCACACCGCCCGGAAATGCCACTGGCTCACCAGAATCGCCAAGGGAGACGGCCTCCTGCCTCCCCCGCCTGCTGGGCCGCCGCCTCCACCGCCGCCCCAGCAACCGGCTGCCAGGCCAGTCGGTGCAGTATAAGACGAGTACCCAGAAGAGCACGGAGCCTATGTGGTGTTCACCAGTGTGGCTGACGATCGACGTAGCAGGCGGCTGCAGCAGCAAGAGGTGAACGCAGTAGTGTCGAGCACTCCAGAGTTCATGCACTGGTCCGAGAGGCCTATCAGTTGGAGCAGAGCTGATCACCCACAGGTGATGCCGAGTCCGGGCTCCTACGCCCTGGTCTTGGGCGCCACGTTCACCACAGATAGGCGGGCCGCTTGTTTCTCGCGAGTGCTGATAGACGGAGGCAGCAGTATCAATATCCTGTACAAGGATACCATGGAGAAGTTAGGAATCAAGCAAAGACAGCTTCAGAGCAGTCGGACCATGTTCCACGGCATTGTTCATGGCCTTTCCTGCTCACCAATCAGCAAGATCCTGATAGACGTCCTCTTTGGAGACAAAGATCATTTCCGCCGAGAGCCAGTTTGGTTTGAAGTGGTGGACCTCGAAAGCCCGTACCATGCGTTGCTTGGCCGACCTGCTTTGGCCAAGTTCATGGCGGTCCCCCACTACGCCTACCACAAGATGAAGATGCCGAGTTCCAATGGGATTCTGACCATAGCCGGCGACTACAGAAAGTCGTCCGCTTGCGCGGCCGAAAGCAGTCGGCTGCCCGAGTCCTTGGTGATCGCAGTTGAGAAGCGGCTTCTTGATCGGGTTGTGGTGATGGCCGGCAAGCAGCCCGAGATCTCGCCCAACCCCAAGGAGTCGGAAGCTGAAGGTTCGTTCAAGCCGTCCAAAGAAACGAAGAAGATACCCTTGGACCCGGAGCACCCAGAGAGGTACGCTATCATAGGTGCAAACCTTGACAGCAAATAGGAAGGCGAGCTCGTCAATTTCCTCCATGAGAATCAAGACATCTTCGCATGGTCCCCTAAAGACATGCCAGGTGTACCGACGGAATTCGTCGAGCACAAGTTACATGTCCGGTCTGATGTGAAGCCCATCAGGCATCCCTTGCGCCGCCTGTCAGAAGAGAAGAGAAGAGTTGTTGGAGAAGAGATAGCCCGGCTCCTGGCAGCCGGCTTCATTACGGAAGTATTTTTCCCAGAGTGCTTAGCAAACCCGGTCCTGGTGCTGAAGAAGAACAAGCAGTGGCGGATGTGTATCGACTACACAAGCCTCAATAAAGCCTGCCCCAAGGACCCATTCGCTCTGCTGAGAATTGAACAGGTGATAGACTCCACAGCCGGATGCGAGCTGTTGAGCTTCTTAGATGCATATTCTGGATATCACCAGATCAAGCTGAACCCGCCTGACAGACTGGAGACCGCCTTCATCATGCTGTTTGGAGCCTTCTGCTACCTGACCATGACGTTCGGCTTGAGGAATGCCGGCGCCACCTTTCAGCGTTGCATGCAGAAGTGCCTCCTCAAGCAACTCGGCAGAAACGCCCACGTCTACGTGGACGATGTGGTGGTGAAGACGGAAAAGCGTGGAACATTGCTGGAAACCTTTGAGAACCTGCGCCGATTCCAGATCAAGCTCAACCCTGAGAAATGCATCTTCGGAGTACCAGCCGGCCAACTCCTTGGCTTCCTGGTCTCTGAACGTGGCATAGACTGCAACCCTGTAAAGATCAAGGCCATCGAGAGGATGGAGGTACCCAACCAACTGCTAGATGTGCAAAAGTTCACCGGCTGCTTGGCGTCCATCAGCCATTTCATCAGTCGGCTGGGCGAGAAGGCTGTCCCTTTATACCAGCTCATGAAGAAGACGACCTTTTTCGAGTGGAACCCCAAGGCGGATGAAGCTTTTCTCCAGTTGAAGAAAATGCTGACTACTCCCCCTGTGCTGGCGGCTCCGACTCCTAAAGAGCCCATGCTCCTATACATTGCCGCCACCAGCCGGGTAGTCAGCACAGTTATTGTAGTTGAGCGCAAGGAGGAAGGCAAGGCGCTACCTGTCCAGAGACCGGTATATTACCTGAGCGAAGTATTGTCGGCCTCCAAGCAGAACTACCCCCACTACCAGAAGATGTGCTACGGCGTGCATTTGCCGCCAAGAAATTGAAGCCTTACTTCCAGGAGCATCCAATCAGTATGGTTTGCACAGCCCCACTAGCCGAGATCATCGAAAGACGAGATGCTTCTGGCCGAGTGGCCAAATGGGCCATCGAGCTGGCTCCCTACACCATCTACTACCAGCCCCGCACCACCATCAAGTCGCAAGCACTGGCCGATTTTCTCATCGACTGGGCTGAGACCCAGTACCTGCCGCCAGCGCCCGACTCCACCCATTGGCGGATGCATTTCGACGGCTCCAAGATGCGCACCGGCCTGGGAGCCGTCGTCATCCTCACTTCCCCCAAAGGCGACAAGCTCAGATATGTGCTGCAGATCCATTTTGCCGCCTCCAATAACGTTGCTGAGTACAAGGCATTCATTCACGGGCTCCGGCTTGCCAAAGAACTTGGCATTCGCTGGATCCTGTGTTATGGCGACTCCGACTTAGTGGTCCACCAGTCATCTGGAGATTGGGACGCCAAGGATGCAAACATGGCGAGCTACCGCTTCCTTGTACAGCAACTCGGCGATATTTCAAGGGGTGCGAGTTCCTCCACGTGCCAAGGAATGACAACGACCCAGCAGACGGCCTGGCACGAATCGGCTCCACCTGCCAAGCAATACCATCTGGCGTCGCCCTTCGGCGCCTCCTCAAGCCGTCTATCAAGCCTTCACCGGAATCAGACTCCATCTTTGTGTTGGCTCCCCCCGAGGAAGTCGGATCCGACTCAAGAGCCCCAGCAGACGGCACGAAAATTCTTACAGACAGCTCCAAGCACACCGTAGTCGAAGCCGGCCCGGGGACTTCAGAACCTGGCCCGGGGACTGCGGCGACCAGTCCAAAGACTCCAGAACTCGGCCCGAGGACCGCACCAGTCGGCCCGGGGACTTCGTCAATCCAGCAAGCGGACGCGGACTCCAACCCGCCGCCTCCCAGCCCAGCCGCCCTCGTCCAAGTCGCAGTACTGGCAGTTAAAGAAATAGCAGCACCCTCATGGGCCCAGCCCATCCTCAAGTTCCTAGTGAGCAAAGAGCTGCCAATTGATGAAATCTTGGCTCGGCAAGTACAACACCGAGCGGCAGCCTACACCATAGTCAACAGAGAGTTGGTCAGGCGCAGCGTCACTGGTGTCTACCAGCGTTGCGTCGAGCCAGAGCAAGGCCAAGCAATTCTCAGAGACATCCATCAAGGCGAGTCCGGCCACCATGCGTCTTCAAGAGCACTCGTCGTCAAAGCCTTTCGACACGGTTTCTTCTGGCCAACTGCCCTAGAAGAGGCCAAAGAATTAGTCCAAAAGTGCAAAGGGTGCCAGATGTTCAGCTCCAAGCCACATCAGCCGGCTTCCGCACTCAAGACTATCCCCATCGCCTAGCCCTTTGAGATTTGGGGCCTGGACATGGTGGGACCATTCAAAACAGCACGAGGCAGCCTAACTCACTTACTTGTCGCGGTGGACAAGTTCACCAAGTGGATAGAAGTAAAGCCCATCAAGAAGGTAAACGGTCCGACTGCAGTGACTTTCATCGCCGACATCACGACTCGGTACGGCATACCGCACAGCATCATCACCGACAATGGAACAAATTTTGCCAAAGGTGCCTTGGCCCGTTTCTGCGCGACTCGGGGCATCCGACTGGACTTAGCGTCCGTTGCACATCCGCAGTCAAACGGCCAGGTAGAGCGAGCAAATGGCCTCATCCTATCTAGCATCAAGCCTCGACTGGTCGAACCACTGGAGCGTTCGGCCGGCTATTGGCTTGATGAGTTGCCAGCCGTCCTCTGGAGTCTGCGCACGACTCCAAACAAGTCAACCGGCTTCACACCTTTCTTCCTCGTCTACGGTGCTGAAGCCGTCATCCCAACGGACATAGAATTCGACTCCCCGCGAGTCACCATGTACACCGAGGAAGAAGCAGAGGAAGTACGTCAAGACGGTGTCGATCTGCTGGAAGAGGGCCGCTGTTGGCGCTTAGCCGGTCCAGCATCTACCAGCAGAGCCTGCGCCGATACTACAACAGGAAGGTCAGGCCGAGATCTTTCCAAGAGGGCGGCCTTGTGCTCCGGCTGATCCAGCGAACAGCCGGCCAGCACAAGCTGTCGGCGCCTTGGGAAGGCCCCTTCATTATCAGCAAAGTGCTGGGAAACGACTCCTACTACCTGATCGACGCTCAGAAGCCCCGAGCACGCAAGAGGGACAACTCCGGCAAAGAGACAGAATGCCCATGGAATGCAAATCTTCTCCGAATATTTTACAGTTGATGCAGTATGTATCACACTACGCTTTGTATTAAAGTACCAAGACTTCGGGCCCCCCGAGACGAGCTCGGGGACTGCCCTTTTTGTTATTTGTATGATAAGAATTATGCCTTCGAGTATACTACTCTTTGTTATGCCGCTTGGCACCGGGCTTGACTAGTCGGCCCGGGGACTCGCCGCCTTGCGCTATGAAATGCTTCCTGCAGTCGGACAAGTAGTGCATGGCGCCTAAGCCATCTCCTGTCAGAAGCCGCATCTCGTAGAGCGACTGTTTGGTGGACAGGAGTAAGGAAGAATGGGTGTCCGCATGAAAAATGGCTAAGGACTCAAAGCATAAACATAGCTTAAGCCGGCTTCCTGCCTCTCTTAGCAAAGCCGACTCTTTAATAGTCGGCCTACCGCTTTCTATCCAACTTGTTAAGAAGACTCTAAAAAATGGCCAAGTACTTGCCTTCCCAAAGTAGCCAAGCATTTGATCCAGTGGCAGCCACAGAACGGTTGTCCGACTGGCAAGGCAGCGACTAAGGGAAGGCAGCAAAGGAAAAAGCCAAAGGAGCAATGAGCAAGGAAAGATAGAACTCGGATAAATATTTACATAGCATAGGCCCTTGGCCGAATCTTCAAGCAGAAGTTCAAAATACACCCCGCTGGTGGAATTGTTTGAATTAACAAGTTCTTCAAAGTGTACTAAACCAGATAAAACAAAGGCAAGACGGCAGCCTAGGAAGCCGCAGACGGGTTCGGAGGGTCGGAAGAGACGGCGGTGTCAGGCGTCGGGGCGGTCGGGCGGATAGTCTTGGCTTGATCGTCTCCGGCGGCGGCCGGCTCGGTTGGGCGCGGCTTGTTGCTGGAGGCACGGCCGAGCTGAGGCTGGTCGCCCGCTCTGCCTTCTGGCGCCTCTGTCTCGCCTTCGTCTTCCGCCTTGCCTTCCTCCTCAACGCTGGAACCGATCACCTCCGCCGAGTCCTCGTCATAGTCCGCGTTCATCCCGAGCCACTCCGGCGGCGCCTCCCCACCGTCTTCAGCACGATCAGGGACGAAGACGCTGGTGTCTGCGTAGTCGGCGATCGCCACTGCACGCGCGACAAGGGCGTCTTCCACAGCTATCAGCTCCGCCTGGGCCTCTGACCGGAACGCGGCCAGCCGGTCCAGGTCCAGCCCTGGATACCACGCCTTGACGAATTCCAAGGCCCGGCATGCTCCAGCCCAGGCCGAGGAACCCTTCCAAGCCTCAAGACGACCAGACGCGACCTCCAGCCAATCGGTAGTCCGACTGGGAGTGTGTAGAACCGACATGTCTGGCCACAGGGCAGCAACCGCCTGGGCGCCGGCACGTTGAAGCCGGCGCAGCATCCGATGGGTCGGCCGCAGACGAGCCT
Source organism: Triticum dicoccoides (assembly GCF_002162155.2). Taxonomy (NCBI): domain Eukaryota; kingdom Viridiplantae; phylum Streptophyta; class Magnoliopsida; order Poales; family Poaceae; genus Triticum; species Triticum dicoccoides. The sequence goes on from NC_041389.1 coordinate 303,235,270, forward strand.
CGTTGCTCAGAAGCTGCTCATCGAGGGTCCGGGGGGCGTTGGCGGTGATCTCCTCACCATTTTCCCTCCGCACCTCGCGATCAGCCTCGATGGCCTGAGTGACCGCTTGCGAGTGGCCAGGGAAGAAGTCTGCCAAGACGAAAAAAGAAGCAAGTCAAAAAATCAGGAGTCAGCCCGACCCATGGTCGGCGGCTCAAAGAAAGAAAGAAAGTAAAGAAACTCGCCGTCGATGATGTCCTCAATCTCATGGAAGCCAGAGGTTAGCAGTGCCTCCTTGTCGGTCCAGGAGGAGCGCTCGCTTTCGAACTCGGCCAGGAGAGAAGTCTCTTTCTTCTCCGCCTCGTCCTGTGCCTTCTTGAGCAGCTCCCGTTGCTCCGCCAGCTGTGCAGCCAGCAGGTTGCGCTCTGCGGCGAGCTTGCGGCACTCCTCCCCCTTGGCATGCAAGGCGGTGTTGGCTTCGCCCAGCTGCTCCTGAAGAGTGGCGTTGGCCCCTGAAGAACAAAAAGGAAAAAGACGTTAAGTCGTCAATAAAGAAGGTCGCTGGGAAGATCCGGCCCGACTGCTCAGCAGTCGGCCCGAATCTCAGGGACTACAGCCTGCGGGTGCACCAGCGCGCCCTCGCAAAGAAGAAGGAGGACTCACTCCGGCTCTCCAACAAGTCGGCAGACCGCTTGCCCAGCTCCACAACATTGCGGTTGAAGGCAGTGGCGCGGAGGTTGTGATACTCCTGTAATAAGAATTTTAGACAAAGGTAAATATTTGGAACTCACTAGATGGAGTTCCGAGCTGCCTGCTCAGCAGCCGGCCTGAAACTCGGGGACTACACCCAGTGGGTGCGCTGGCGCGCCCCCACAAAGAAGAACAAGGAAAAACAAAGTCAAAAATGAAAGCATACCCGAACGGCTGCTCGCGACGCCAGATGCGCCTTGGTGCAGTTCTGGATGGCGTCGCCCTCGGCTCATAGTTTCGCCTGAACATCCAGAAGCGCCTAGTTCAACAGGCCTGTGCCGCCTCCTTGCACCCACCCAACGGGCGCGACACTCGTCCCCTCAACGTCTGGGATGGCTGAGCTGGCGGCACCGGTCTCCAACGGGCGTGGCGCCGAAGTTGCCTTCTCAAGGCGGCGGCGCGGTGGCGAGGCGACTTGAAGGAGCAGCCTCGCCACGGATTCGTCCTCAGTCGGCGGCACCGGTGGGCCCGCCGGCTGTTTACCTCGCGCGCTCCCAGACGGCGGCGGAGGCGGTGGTGGCGGCACGGCCGTGTCCGACATGGAGGCCTCGCCGCTTTCCTTCTCCATGATGGGGTGCTCGCCGCCGGCTTCCCCAGTCTGCCCCGTGAACTCCGGGGGCGGCTGCGCGGAGTTCAGCAGGATGACAAGCAACGCCGATTGGTGGTGCGCAGCCTCCTCAGCTCGCCGCCTTGCCGCGACGGCGGCTTCGGCCTCATGCAGCTTCCTTTGGGCGGAAGCCGCCGCCTTCTTGGCCTTCGCCTTCTCCAGGCGGGCGGCTTCATCCTCGTCGCGCTTCTCCCACGCGTTCCGCTCTGTCGCCTCCCGGAGGTCGGCGGCGGGGTCAATCCGCCGAGTAGTGGCGGACGTCTTTGCCGACCCCATGACGGAGGCGGCGGCGACCCTCTCAAAAGTAAGGGGAGCCCTGAAGCGAGGAAGGCATGTAAAAGATTTGGACAAAATTCACTAGTAGAAAACAAGACAAAGGCGGAGGCACTTACGCGGAGACCAGTGGCGGATTTTCACTTCCTTACGAAAGCGGTTGGCCTTCGCGATCGCCTCTTCCTGCTTGGTCGCGGCGGCCGCCCCCTTGAACTTCTTTGACCGGCTACCAAGCAAGCTCGGATTGGCCCGGCGCCTCTTCGCGCCGCCTTGACCATCCAAGCCGGTGGAGGAACTCGCGCCTGGCTGGCCGACCCTTGGTTGGCGGCGCGGGACGACTTCCCCCTCGGCGTCGTCATTAGGCCAGTCGGCAAAGGTGGCCGAGGGCCTGAAGCCTCCTCCTCCCCCTCCTCCTCCTCTTTCGGTGTTGGCCTCCATCGCCCCGCCACCCTTAAGTCAGGGTCGTCGACGTCGCTCTTCGCCCGGTCGGAGATGAACTGACGGGCTGGGCCTGTGGTGCCGGCTGAAGGCTGGATGAGGGGGTTCTGACTCGAGAAAAACCAAAAAGATCAGAAGTCGGATTCGGTTACAAAGAAGACAGAAGAAAAAGAGAGATGACTTACAGCAGGAGGGGGGTTGGCGCGTGAGTATGGCTCCTTGCCGAACTGCCAATCCGCCGCGAGATTAGAGTTCGTGATGTAATTCACCGTGTCTGCCACCTCCGCGTGGGGCATGTCCTTGGAGCACATCCGACTCGGGTCTCGGTGGCCGCTCATCTGACAGATTAGATGAGGTCGGCCTTGGAGCGGGAGTTCTCGGCGTGCCACGAAGGCGGCCAGCAGGTCGGCCCCGGTCAGACCCTCCGACTGCGTCCGCACTCGGAGTTGCGCAACGGCGGCAGCTCCAGCGGGAGTCAGCGTCTTGACTTAGTGGAACCAGCTGGGGTGCCTCCCAGCCGGAGCGCCGGCTTCGTAAGGCGGCAGATTGACCCAATCGCCGTCTGGGGCGACGTTCTTCACGTAAAAATACGACCGCTGCCACATCTTGACCGACTTGATCAGCGGAATGGTGGGAAATGGGTTGTCGGCCACCGATCTCCGCACCGCGATGAAGGCACCACACTGGGCCGGCACGCCGGCGACGTGCGTGCCGAGCTTGAACTGGAAGAATTCCCCCCACAGCTCGATGGTGGGGAGAACACCGAGGAAGCCTTCGCACAAGGTGGCGAAGGCAGCCAGCAGCACCACCGTGTTCGGGGTAAGGTGGTGCAGCTGGAGCCCGTGAAACTCCAAGAAGGAGCGGAAGAAACCGCTCGCCGGCAGCCCCAGGACGCGCATGAGGTGCGAGCGGAATACGACCCACTCGCCCTCCTCCGGCGCCGGCGATATTTCCCTCTTCGGCGTGGCGTGGGCCCGCACTAGGTCCTCGCCGGGGAGGCGACGCGTCTTGCAAAGAAACTCGATGTGGTCGTTGTCCACCTCGGAGCCGTCCCACACGCCGGAGCGCACGGCGGGAGGTGCGGCGGCGGAGGAAGAGCTCATCGCTGCGGGCATGGCGTGGTCCGGCGCAGCGGCGGCAAGGAGAAGCAAGGAGAAGCAAGAGGAAGTGAGGGAGGTAGGGGAGATGGGCGCGCGTGCTTCGCCGCCCCCTTCCTCCCACCTACTTATAGGCTCGTGGGCTGAGAATTCGATGGGGCGGGCGTGGGATTAACTGTGCCCAGGACCCCACACCCCCCACGATTTACCACACGAAATAACTGCGTGTAGTTACGATGTGGGAACCCCAACCGTCCGCACGGCCGCAACAAATCCGTTCGCGTGCTGAGGCGCGGTAGTGGCGGGCCCCGCCTGAGGTCCTGTCCAGCCGCGCGTGTGGGTGGGCAGACTAACCCTGCCGTGTGGCGCCATGCGACAGATCCACAACGGGCGGCTGCCCAGAAGCTTATCAAGCACGCTGCCTGGATTCCGCTGCAACCTTCAAACTCTTTAAGGGGGCAAGACGGCCTTCTGCAAGTCCGACTCCCGCTAGTCGGCCTAGAGGAAGACGGCGGGCGAGGTCGAGATTCCACCCCCAGAAAGATGAAACTGTTGAGGCTCCTCGACATGTCTCCCTCGGCACCTCACCAGCTTCGGGGACTACTGTCGGAGTAATGGGCCACGGGTAGGCTAACCCGAGCCCCTGAACCTTTCAAGACATCGGGGCGGACTGCGCCCCTCAAGATCCCACGATAAGGAGCCGCCTTCCGGAAGTCGGCGGCAAGGCCACCAACTGCCCCTCGCGGCCGAATCCCAGGGACGACTTCGAGATAAGCCGACTCTTAACTGACGGCTTCCAGAGAAGCCGGCTATGGGGAGTCGGCCCGCGACTCCAACCACCTCCTGCCTTCGCCATGATGGACGGGGCGGGGTGCGGTTACTGCGTGGCCGTCCCTGCCCCACTTACGAAGGGCTGGCATGGCTACAGTGCGCCAAATCGCTGGAGAACTCCATCCGGCGCGGCACTGTTGCCATGCCTGCCCTGACCTCAGTCCCCGTGGGCGGCGCACTGTGCCCACGATGGCTTACCTGTACGGCCCAGAGACGGCAGGACCCGCACGTCAGCGGGGGTACAGAAGACGGAGAGAGCGCCACAAGACGGACCCGTTGGGAGTCGGCCCCCTGGAGTCGGCCGGCACCTCCCACGGGCCCCGCACGCCATTAACCAGACAAGACGGGGAATGGCAACAGTGATCGTCCGCCAGCCGGTGCCACTGTTGCCATGACCCCATGACCAAGCTAGCGTCATTAGAGGCACGGCTACAGTACCAGGCCTGTCGACAGGGCCCACCAGTCGGCGGGCCCCAGCAGTCGGCGGAGAAGACGGCAGCCTGAGAGACAGACGGCTGGGACCCGCGCCCAGCCGGATTACCATTGTATCTCTGGGGGGCGGGCCTATATAAGCCCCCTGGGGCACCCATGCAAGGGAGATAGCTTCTTTAGCACTAGACCAGATCATATAGGAAGGAGGGAGCTAGCCTTGCCTTCTCCTACCTCCAGGAAACAACTCTAGGAGCAACCTTGTATTCACTTTGCCATAGTGATCATGCGGAGTCCCCGCAGAGCAGCAGTAGGGGTGTTATCTCCTCGGAGAGCCCTGAAGCTGGGTAAGATCCGCCGGCGTGCATGTCTTCGCCTCATCCCGTTTCCAGGCACCGGCGATGTTCTACTCGCTCCCACCATGATAAGCCATCCCTTGGCATATGTTGCACCCAACCCCCGACACAATTACAATCATACCATCATAGGCTAGCTCTTTGGGTTTAGCCTCTATGATCTCATGGTAGATCTACGCTTGTACTACCCATATCTTCAATATTAATCAAGCAGGAAGTAGGGTTTTACCTCCATCGAGAGGGCCCGAACCTGGGTAAACGTCTGTGTCCCTTGCTTCCTGTTACCATCAACCTTGACGCACAGATCGGGACCCCCTACCCGAGATCCACCGGTTTTGACACCGACATTGGTGCTTTCATTGAGAGTTCCTCTGTGTCGTCGCTGTCAGGCTCGATGACTCCTTCAATCATCATCAACGATGCGGTCCATGGCGAGAGTTTCCTCCCCGGACAGATCTTCGTGTTCGACGGCTTCGCACTGCGGGCCAATTCGCTTGGCCATCTGGAGCAGATCGACAGCCACGCCCCTGGCCATCAAATCAGGTTCGGAAACCTGAACTACACGGCGGATATCCGCGGAGACTTGATCTTCGACGGATTCGGGCCAACGCCAGGAGCACCGGACAGTCACGACGAGCATGGCCTGAACCTGCTGTCGGACAACACTCGGGATATCACCCCTGTGGTAGCCCTGGACTCAAATCCGAAGCAGATTGCATTGCCTGGGGACGGAGGGATCGACCCTGCCCCATAGGACGTACCCTCGCCGACGGTAGAGCCGAACATAGGCCTCCCTTCTGAGGAAGCCTGTGACTCCGGACCCCCGGATTCATATCCGGATGTAGGTTCAAGTCTGCACGTTCCCGAGCCCATCGAGCCTGGTTGGGCTCTGGTAATGGAGTTCACCGTGACGGACATCTTTCAGCACTCGCCCTTTGGCGACATGCTGAACTTATTGAAGTCTCTCTCTTTGTCAGGAGACTCTGGGCCGAACTATGTCCGTCTTGAGTGGGAAGCAGACAACGATGGAATTCATTGCCCACCCACCACCCACTTCATTGCCACGGTCGATGATTTAACCGACATGGATGATTTATAGCCACTGCGCAGAGCCTGAAGAAGAAGCAGTAGAAACTCCAAGCTGATCAAGACCTGCTCACAGACAGATGGACTGAAGTCCTGGCAGCCGAGGAATATGGACTCGAGTGCCAAACGGCTGACCGGACACCCCGTGGCCAGGATAAATGGGGTATCAGCCCGAATACCAGCCCGCACCCCCACGCCGACACACTACGGCCCAGGGCAATAGGCAAAACCTGCAAGATATTCTGGAAAACAAAGCAGGATAGCCAAGATCGATCTATGGATCGCGGGGGCACGCACCAGCGCGCGACGATGACCGTGACACCGTATACATTATCAACAAGTCCGGCCGAGCCAAACGCAGCAACCCAGACCAATTCGAACTGCGTAGTCATATAGCCCGGCACAGAGGCACCGCACACCCCCTCTGCTTCACCGACGAAGTGATGGATCATGAATTCCCAGAAGAGTTCAAACCCGTAAACATGGAATCATATGATGGCACAATAGACCCCACAGTATGGCTCGAAGATTTCCTTCTCCACATTCACATGGCCCGCGGAGATGATCTACACGCCATCAAGTATCTTCCCCTTAAGCTCAAAGGACCAGCCCGGCACTGGTTGAACAGCCTGCCAGCAAATTCCATTGGCAGTTGGGAAAACCTGGAAGACGCATTCCTCGATAACTTCCAGGGCACATATGTGCGACCACCAGACGCTGATAACCTGAGACACATTACTCAACAGCCGGAGAGTCAGCCCGGATTTCTGGACTCGGTTCCTAACTAAAAAGAACCAAATAGTCGACTGTCCGGACGCCAAAGCCCTGGCGGCTTTCAAGCATAATATCCGTGACAAGTGGCTCGCTCGACACCTCGGCCAGGAAAAACCCAAGTCCATGGCAGCTCTCACAACCCGAATGACCCGCTTTTGTGCGGGTGAGGACAGCTGGTTGGCTCGCAGCGGCACCACGCCACATTCTGGCACTTCGGACGGCCGCGACGCTAACGGCAAGACACGGCGTAACAGACATAAGAGACGGAACAACGGTGACAGCACTGAAGACACGGCAGTCAACGCCGGATTCAGTGGAACTATGTCCGGCCAACGGAAAAAGGCGTTCAAAATAAATAATCAGGGACGTCCAGCCTGGACCGCATACTGGAGCGCTCGTGCCAAATTCATGGCACCCCGGACAAGCCAGCCAACCACACCAATAGAGACTGCTGGGTGTTCAAACAGGCCGGCAAAATAAACGCCGAAAACAAGGACAAGGGGCCGCACAGCAACGATGACGAAGAGCCCCAGCATCCGAACACGGGGGGACAAAAGAAATTGCCCCCTAGGTGAAAACGGTCAACATGATCTATGCCACTCACATCCCCAAGCGGGAACGGAAGCGAGCACTATGGGACGTCTAGGCGATGGAGCCAATCGCCCCCAATTTCAACCCATGGTCAGCTTGTCCGGTCACCTTTGATCGTAGGGATCATCCTACTAGCATCCTTCATGGCGGCTCAGCCGCATTGGTCTTAGACCCAATCATCAACGGATTCCACCTCACGCGAGTCCTTATGGACGATGGCAGCAGCCTGAACCTGCTTTATCAGGACACAGTGCGCAAAATGGGCATTGACCCTTCAAGGATCAAGCCCACCAAAACCACCTTTAAAGGTGTAATTCCCGGAGTAGAGGCCCGCTGTACGGGCTCTATAACACTGGAAGTGGTCTTCAGATCCCCAGACAACTTCCCGAGCGAAGAGTTAATCTTCGATATCATCCCTTTCCGTAGCGGTTACCACGCACTGCTCGGATGAACCGCATTCGCTAGATTCAATGCGGTACCACATTATGCATACCTCAAGCTCAAGATGCCAGGACCGCGTGGGGTCATCACTGTCAATGGAAATATGGACCGCTCCCTTCGAACAGAAGAGCATACGGCAGCCCTCGCGGCAGAAGTACAATGCAGCCTACTCTGACAAACCAATCCGGCGACAACTTCGAGCACCGACAAGCAAGTCCGGAGCACCCCGCAACAGGATCATCAGGAACGCCAAGAGCGTGATTAGCTGTCCGGCCTCCGCTCAAGCCCCATCAAAGCAGCATTCATGCCACGCGTACACAATTACGCACTCAAGATACCATGGGCACGGGCGGAGGCGCTTCAACGACTCAGTTAATAGTGCAGGTAACCGTCAAATACCTTCATAATCTCTCCCTCTTACATTTCAGGACATCGCTTTAGTGAAGCATCCTCAGAAGAGCCGATTTGCCGGACTTACATGGGAGAGACATCCGAGGAGGCAACAGACGTTGTGCACAGAAGGAAAAACCCAGGTGGAATCTATTTACGATCATTATACCTGCTTTATCTATCTGTACACAGTCTGCCCCTGGATAGGACATGTCAAATAGCCCTATTTATCTCCGCTTAATGCACTCATTGTAAACATACGCTTAAACCTATTATTCGTCAATGGGAGATCACATATAGCGTCAGCTTATTATTCTTATTTGAGCATTTTTTTCCCTTATAAATGCTCATTTGATATTGCATCCGTACACCTTGGTACGGCTAGTTCGCCAGGGGCTTGTTATGGTGCCCCGTAATATGGCAAATAAAGTCTGAACACTTTCAACAGTGCGGCACCCCGAACTTATAGCACTATATGCATCAGCTCCGAATCATGTCTTGGGTCTACAGTTGGGATAGCCCGGCTCCCTTGTTTTGGTGCCTTACGTTCCATTATATCGGCTAAGGTAGCGCAGGGAGAACTACTGCGATTGTGTCCCAGTTCTTCCGGACAAGCACCTCAGTAGAGAAAGCCGAAAACTGACCGGCATGATGTGGCGAGAGCTGGTCGCTATTCGAGAGGTCTTAAAATCCTTAAAGATTTTCCGCTTTAGGCGATAAATCAGCTTTGTCCGATCTAGGCATGTATAGCACCCCAATTCGGCCCTCCGGATTCTAGGGGCTTCACCGAAATTTAAAATTGTAGACTTCCATGGCTAAGTGAATGTTTTAAAGCCGCATAGTCCGATTGCCTTGTTCGCTGCGCCGGACACCTCCTTAAGGGACCAAACATTTGGATAAAGTGTGTCTGGGTTTTCCACGAACACCCCAGTACTAGTAACGTGGGGGAGGAAGCCGATGACTGGCCTACTTTCAGAATTTTATAAACAGACACACACAAGGTAATATTTTAAATAACAAAAGTGCTACATAGCGCAAGTAACTTTGTCCTTAAATTACAAACATGACAGAAGTGAATTCATTCTAAAATGGTGTCCTTGGTACATTCATCGGCCACGAGACGACCACCCTTCATAACGCCATCATAGTACATCTCGGGATGGCGATGTGCCTTGCCCTCCGGCGGCCTGCCCTTGACCAGCTTCTCCGCATCCAGCTTGCCCCAATGCACCTTGATGTGGGTAAAGGCCTGGCGGGCACCTTCAATGCAAACGGATCGCTTGATCACTTCAAGCCGCAGACAAGCATCCACCATCCGCTTGATCAGGCCAAAGTAGCTAGTGGGCAGGAGCTCACTAGGCCACATCCAGACTATGAAATCTTTCATAGCCAGTTCAGCCACCCTGTGGAGTTCGACCAACTGCTTCAGTTGGTCACTCAGAGGCATTGGGTGTTCGGCCCCTGCATACCGGGAGCAGAACAGCTTCTCTGTTGAGCTCCCCTCCTGGGCACGGTAGAACTCCGTAGCGCCTGATACGCTGCGTGGCAGATCTATGAACGCCCCTAGAGAGCTCCGAATTCGAGTAAGTAAAAGAAACGCCTCCTCCACATGTTTTCTTTGCATAAAGAACTTCTTACCCGCTGCTATCTTCTTGGCCTCCCGAATTTCCTGTTGTGCCTTCTTGGCTACGGCCTTGGCGTCTTTTATACTCACAAGGGCCTTTGCAAGCTCGGCCTCTTTCATCTTCAGATCATGCTCCACGGACTCGTACTTCTTGCCGAGGTCTCGGAGCTCTTGCTATACCTCACCCACTCTAGCACTTTGCTTCTCGCGCTCCTTACATTCCGAGGCCGCCTTGTCTTCGGCCTCGGACAATGCTTTCTTCAGGGATGCCACTTCGGTGGTGGCCCCTGTTACCCAGTCATGATGCTTTGGCGTTAGACTGACCAATCTCGCCTATCTTTAAATACATAAGAGCGGGGAATCGTTTACCTTTATTCTCCTCGAGCTGCCTCTTCGTCAGGCCGAGCTCTACTTGCGCCTGCTCCAGGTCCCGTTTTAGTTCGGCAACCTTGGCGGTGCGGGCAGCAGCGGCAAGTAGCACATTCTGCTTATCCACAACAATACTTGTTATTAGACTCCTGCGGATTACAATTGACCCTCCGTTTGGCTTTTCCTTCCGAACACCAAACAGAGTATCAGAGGCTACTACCTATCGGGTGGTAATTTTGCACATATTTATTACTTACCTCAAAGCCTGTTAGGAGGCTAGTGCAAGCTTCGGTTAGTCCGCTTTTGGCGGACGAAACCTTACGAATCACCATACTCATAAGAGTACGGTGTTATTCATCCATGGAAGCGCCGCGAAGCGCTTCCAGCAGACAATCCGGCACCTCGGGCGCAACGGAGGTCCTCGATGCATACGGCTCGCCCTCCCTAACGAGGGGTTGTCCGCCTGAATTCGGAACCAATGAAGGTTCCGGGATAGTGTTCGGCTGAGAGCCCGGCCTATTGCGGCTCTCATCGACATGATCCACGGGGATCTTGAACCCCGCATGTCCGACATCTGGGACCCGGCCTCGGGGCGTCTCTAGAGTCACCTCCCCTTGCTCTGGGAGCCTTCGGGAGAACACCTCTGTGTCATCCGCGGGCTGAGGAGTAGTGGCTGCCGGAAGTGAATTCATCTCCGAATTGCTCAGGGACCCGGAGGAACATACCTTGGGGTGATCCCTGGCCGGACTACATATATGTTTGGCATTATAAATACAAAAACTATAAAGTGAAATCATGATATAATGCGGACACTTACGATCGCACTGGGGGCTTCCCCCTGGGGAGCCATCCCTCCTCGCTGTGAGCGGCCGTGGCGGAATAGTCCGGAAGGGATACCTTTCCCTTCTTGGATGCCCCAGCCTCCCCCTCTGGGGTGGCTTTTCCCTTTCTCTCCTCCCCAGTGCGGGGAGGTAGAGTTTCTTCTTGGTTCCTCCCGCCCCCGCAGCAGGAATCTGTCTCGTCGTCATCTGACGATAGGGGTATGATGGCCTTGTGCTGAGGGCCTTTTCTGGCCCCCTGGTCCCCCTCCCCGGCCCCTCATCCTTTTCGGATGGGGCATCTTCTTCTTATTCCTCCTCCCCTTCATGGGAGGAGTGTGCCTCGTCGTCTTCGGACGAGGCTTCTGGCACAACCTTACGCCGGACCCTTTCGGGTCCCCGGGGCCTTCTTTTCGGCCTTCTTCTCTAGCACCTTGTACGGTGCCGAAACCACCATCTCCGTCAGGAGAGCATCAGCTGGGCCTTCTGGCAGCGGAGCCGGATAGTAGACCTGCTCCGCTATCTCCACATAATCCTGAAGCAAATATGCATAACTGCCTAAGTCTCTCCCATGAATATATCGGGAAGGACCGGGTCTGGTGATAGTCTGAGAACTCTCCTGACTAGGAGCCCGCGTGGCGTGAAGCCCGCGGTCCTCGTATGTGGGAGGAGGCACTTCAGAGGCCTTGAACAACACCTTCCATGCGCCTTTGTGCGTCATGTCATAGAGCTTCCGGAGCGTCTGGTGTTCGGCTGGGACGAACTCCCATAGATTGAATGCCCGCCTTTGGCAGGGCAGGATCCGGCGAACGAGCATGACCTGGATCACGTTGACAAGCTTGATGTTCTTGTCCTTCATGCTTTTGATGCATGTTTGGAGTCCGGTCAGCTCCATAGAATTGCCCCAGGACAGGCCCTTCTTTTCCCAGGAGGTGAGCCGCATGGGGGCTCCGGATCAGAACTCGGGGGCTGCTGTCCAGTTGGCGCCGCACGGCTCGGTGATGTAGAACCACCCCGATTGCCACCCTTTTACGGTCTCCACAAAGGAACCGTTCAACCAGGAGACGTTAGGCATCTTGCCCACCATGGCTCCTCTGCACTCCGCTTGTTGGCCGCTTACAACCTTCGGCTTCACGCAGAAGGTTTGCAGCCATAGGCCGAAGTGAGGCCGGATGCGGAGGAAGGCCTCGCATACGACGATGAACGCCGAAATGTTGAGGATGAAATTCAGGGCTAGATCGTGGAAATCTAACCCGTAGTAGAACATGAGCCCACGGACGAAGGGATGGAGTGGAAATCCAGTCCATGGACAAAGTGGTTGACGAATACGACCCTCTCGTGGGGTCCTGGGGTTGGAATAACCTACCCGGTGTCCGGTAGCCGGTGCGCTATGTCGGTGGCCAAGTATCCAGCCGCCTGAAGATTTGTGATGTGCTTCTCCTTGACGGTGGATGACACCCACTTGCCTCCTGCTCCGGACATGTTTAGCTATGCGGAGAAGACTTGGGCTTGGGCGCTGGAGCTCGATGGGGCAAGAGTGGGCAAAGGAGGAAGAAGGCGTGGGCGAAAATGGGGAAATCTTATCCCTTTATAGAGGCGCCGAAAGCGGTACACCTCCCCACTTGCCCGTTGGGAATCGCTTGCTTCCCAAGCGCCACGATAGATGGCATGGTGGGATTACCCATACCCGTATTGATGAGAATCCCGTGATAAGGGGACACGATCTCTACTTTGACAAGACGTGTCACAGAAACCGCCTCGTAATATGCGTTGTAGCTGGTTGTGGGAAAACGGTTCGAGTAATGATCCGACCGTAATAACATGTCACGTCATCAGAAAAAGTTGTTAGCAGATTGCATTTGTGAAATATCATTCTCTCTACAGCGGTGTGTAAAGATCATTTTGTGGATCCGGACACAATTCAAGTGTTCGATAATTACTTTGGAGTATTTGGAGAAGGAACCTGCCTTGCAATGCCGAAGACAATACTGCGCGCCGGACTCATCGTCATTGAAGCCTGGTTCAGGGGCTAGTGAGGGAGTCCTGGATTAGGGGGTATCCGGACAGCCAGACTGTGTACCACATCCAAACTATTGAAGCATGAAGATACAAGACTCAAGACTTCGGCCCGTGTCCGGATGGGACTCTCCTTTGCGTGAAAGGCAAGCTTGGTGATCCAGATATTATATTTCCTTCCTTGTAACCGACTCCATGTAAACCCTAGCCCTCTCCGGTGTCTATATAAACTGGAGAGGTTGGTCCTTAGAAGGCCGATCACAATTACAATCATACCATCATAGGCGAGCTCTTAGGGTTTAGCCTCTACGATCTCGTGGTAGATCTACTCTTGTACTACCCATATCTTCAATATTAATCAAGCAGGAAGTAGGGTTTTACCTCCATCGAGAGGGCCCGAACCTGGGTAAACATCTATGTCCCTTGCTTCTTGTTACCATCAGCCTTGACGCACAGATCGGGACCCCCTACCCGAGATCCGCCGGTTTTGACATCGACACCCGTTCCGGCACCCTGCCGGAGGGGGAAACCATCACCGGTGGCCATCTTCATCATCCCGGTGCTATCCATGACGAGGAGGGAGTAGTTCACCCTCAGGGCTGAGGGTATGTACCAGTAGCTATGTGGTTGATCTCTGTCTCTCTCTCTCGTTTTCTCTCTATGGCACGATCTTGATGTATCGCAAGCTTTGCTATTATAGTTGGATCTTATGATGTTTCTGAAGGAAGTATGCCCTAGAGGCAATAATAAAGTTATTATTTATTTCCTCATATCATGATAAATGTTTATTATTCATGCTAGAATTGTATTAATCAGAAACATGATACATGTGTAAATACATAGACAAACTTAATGTCACTAGTATGCCTCTACTTGACTAGCTCATTAATCAAAGATGGTTATGTTTCCTAACCATAGACATGTGTTGTCATTTTATTAACGAGATCACATCATTAGGAGAATGATGTGATTGACTTGACCCATCCCGTTAGCCTAGCACTTGATCGTTTAGTATGTTGCTATTGCTTTCTTCATGACTTATACAAAGTTCCTACAACTATGAGATTATGCAACTCCCGTTTACCGGAGGAACACTTTGTGTGCTACCACACGTCACAACGTAACTGGGTGATTATAAAGAAGCTCTACAGGTGTCTCCAAAGGTACATGTTGAGTTGGCTTATTTCGAGATTAGGTTTTGTCACTCCGATTGTCGGAGAGGTATCTCTGGGCCCTCTTGGTAATGCACATCACTATAAGCCTTGCAAGCAATGTGGCCAATGAGTTGGTTACGGAATGATGCATTACGTAATGAGTAAAGAGACTTGCCGTTAATGAGATTGAACTAGGTATTGAGATACCGACGATCGAATCTCGGGCAAGTAACATACCGATGACAAAAGGGAACAACGTATGTTGTTATGCGATTTGACCGATAAAGATCTTCGTAGAATATGTAGGAGCCAATATGAGCATCCAGGTTCCACTATTGGTTATTGACCGGAAACAGTTCTAGGTCATGTCTACATAGTTCTCAAACCCGTAGGGTCCGCACGCTTAACGTTACGATGACACTTTTATTATGAGTTTATAAGTTTTGATGTACCGAAGGTTGTTCGGAGTCCCGGATGTGATCACGGACATGACGAGGAGTCTCGAATGGTCGAGACATATAGATTGATATATTGGACGACTATATTCGGACACTGGAAGTGTTCCGGGTGATTTCGGAGAAAACCGGAGTGCCGGAGGGTTACCGGACCCCCCCCCCCCGGGAACTAATGGGCCTTGTTGGGCCCTAGTGGAGAGAGAGAGGGGCCGGCCAGGGCAAGAGGCGCGCCCCTCCCCTTGAGTCCGAATAGGACAAGGAAGGGGGGGGCGCCCTCCTTGCCTTTCCCCTCTCCACTCCTTCCTCCCCTCCTTCTTGGACTAGGAAAGTGAGGGGCAAACCTACTTGGAGTAGGTTTCCCCCTCCTAGGATGCGCCACCCCTTGGCCGGCCCTCTCCTCCTCCCCACCTTTATATACGTAGGAGGGGGGCACCTCTAGACACACAAGTTGATCTTTGTGATCATTCCTTAGCCGTGTGTGGTGCCCCCCTCCACCATATTCCACCTCGGTCATATCGTTGCGGTGCTTAGGCGAAGCCCTGCGTCGGTAGAACATCATCATCGTCACCACGCCGTCGTGCTGACGGAACTCATCCCCAACACCCTGCTAGATCGGAGTCTGGGGATCGTCATCGAGCTGAACGTGTGCTAAACTCGGAGGTGCCGTACGTTCGGTACTCGGATCGGTCGGATCGTGAATATGTACGACTACATCAACCGCGTTGTCATAACGCTTCCGTTTATGGTTCTACGAGGGTACGTGGACAACACTCTCCCCTCTCGTTGCTATGCATCACCATGATCTTTCGTGTGCATAGGAAATTTTTGAAATTACTACGTTTCCCAACAGTGGCATCCGAGCCAGGTTTTATGCGTAGATGTTATATGCACGAGTAGAGCACAAGTGAGTTGTGGGCGATACAAGTCATACTGCTTACCAGCATGTCATACTTTGGTTCAGCGGTATTGTTGGATGAACACTACAGGAATCAGCTACTTTGCCATCTGCCACGGCGGACGGCAAAGGCATGGATGGCGGACGGCAAAGACCTTTTCCGTCAGCCACGGACGGCAAAAGGGGACGGCAAAGTAGGGGACGGCTAAGAGCTGCGTTGCCGTCCACTTCGGGCAGCTGACGGCAAAGGGGCCTTTGCCATCAGCAGCGGACGGCAAAGAAGGTGGACGGCAATAAATGCGTTGTTACTCCGTTAGGTGGTTAATGGCAGGCCTTTGCCGTCCGCTGCGGACGGCAAAGCCTGTGCCGTCAGCCACTATAGGCAAACTGACCAAATTGGTCAGCCTCCCAGGAAGCACAGTTGCCTGCCACGTGGCCTCTTTGCCATCCGCTGCTGATGGCAAAGAGCCCTTTGCCGTCGGTGGCAGACGGCAAAGAGGCTGCATATTGTCTCTTGTTTCTGTTTTTTTAATTCAACAATTTTCACAGCAAATATATATGACATATATAGATATATTTCACAGGGCTATTTAACAGCAATCATATCACATATCCAGCACATAAGTTTCATCCATTCATACATAAGCAAGTTCCATCCATACACATTGTTCCATCCATATACATATTACAATGCAAAGTTTCATCAACATATCAAGTTCCATCATAGCAAGCTAGATACAATGCAAAGTTTCATCAAAGGAAATGCAAGCACTCCATCATAGCAAGCTAGCTTCCATGAAGTAAATGAAATCTGCAAAATGGTAAATAAGAAAGTTAGAAATAGGTGACTAGAACAAGAATAAGACTAGAACAAGAAGTATATGTCATTTATGAGCTAACTTAGGTGAAATGGATCATATATGAGCTAACAAAGTTGAAATGGGTTGTTTATGAGCTAACTTAGTTGAAATGGATCATTTATGAGCTAACTTAGTTGAAATGGGTCGTTTATGAGCTAACTAAGGTGAAGGGCATCGTTTTTCAGCTAAGTAAGGTGAAATGGATCATTTTTGAGCTAACTTAGGTGAAATGGATCATTTATGAGCTTTTATGAGCTAACTTAGTTGAATGGGTCGTTTATGACCTAACTAAGGTGAAATGCCACGTTTTTGAGCTAACTAAGGTGAAATGGATCGTTTTTAGCTAACTTAGGTGAAATGGATCATTTATGAGCTAATTTAGGTGAAATGGATCGTTTTTAGCTAACTTAGGTGAAATGGATTGTTTAGGAGCAAATCTAGGTGAAATGGGTCATTTTGGAGCTAACCTAGGTGAAATGGGTCATTTTGGAGCTAACCTAGGTGAAATGGGTCATTTTAAAGCTAACGTAGGTAAAATGGATCATTTAGGAGCTAATCTACGTAAAATGGGTCATTTTAGAGCTAACTTGGATAAACTGGATCACTTGTAAGCTAACTAAGGTAAAATGAGTCATTTTAGAGCTAACTTTAGGTAAAATGGATCGTTTATGAGCTACCTAAGCTAATTATGCAATTTTTGACATAAGTAACCTAAGTACATATCGTTTTAGAGCTAACTTAAGTAGAATGGATGGTTTATGAGGTCAGTAAGCATATTAAGTCATTTTGGAGGAAAAAAAAGCTAACTCTAGGTCATTATGGTAAGCATATTGGAGGAAATAAAGCTAAGTCTAGGTATTTATGCATTTGTTAAGCAAAACACTATAGAAACTCACCGTGATCAGGGAGGTGTAAGAGCGGGCTGGCTCGCGCCGGTAGCTGGAGAAGGATCGTGCGATGCGTTTCTGGAGTTAAGCTGCACCAAAGATCATTTCCAATGTCTCGTTAGCATTCTGACACTCAAATGTTAAGACTAGCAAGTAATGTCCATTCTAATTAAATTCACCATGCTCCCAGGAGCAATCACTGGCATCGGCGGAGCGGTCTGACCGGACTTCTCACACACAGACTGCACATTTGGTTTTCACAACAGAGTCATACTGGTTAGTAATGAGACTCAAATGTTAAGACTAGCAACTAATCTGCAGAAGGAACTTACCACAAGGAGCTCATACATGGCCCTTGCCTGCATGTCATTCCGTGCCCTCTCCTCCTCCAACATCTTTGTCGTCCTCTCCTCCAACTCCCGCTGCCTCTCCGCCGCCTCCGCCAGAAGTTTCTCCGTTCTATCTCTCTCACTCTGTATAGCAGCCTGCAACACCACTCACATGACCATTTGTAATCATTGATGGAAGCGCACACAATGTAATGGAGAAAGATAGCTGAGTACTTATAACTAACCTTGAAGGCGAGTTGGACTGGCCGTTCACGAGGCCTTATCTCAGGAGCGGAGCTCGACTGGCGCGCCTTGATCTTCGGGAGAGTGCTAGGACAACGGATAAGTCCATCTCCTATGGCTATGGAGCCATGGGACCTCCCGCTACCAGATATCATCAGCAGCTCTGTATCAATGGGACCCTGGCTCGGGTTAAAGTCCTCCCCTTTCCTCGCCTTCCCCTGATCTCTATATTGCACGAGCTTGTCGTGGGCAGAGATGTTGGTGAAGTTCTTTGGATCATCGAGGTCAGACGCAGAGAATGCCTTGACATTCTTGTAAGAGCCAGTGTGGGCCATGGCATACAGGTCGTACACCTCTGGCACCTTATCCGCCTTATTGTAGCGTGCCCGAAAGAGAGAAAGAAAGTAAATTAGTAATTAAAGGGCTAAGGCTAGCATGATGAATGAATTGCATGAATCATGAAGCAAATAGCATACCCAGTTCCGCCCGTACTGAAATAAGTTGGAGCTGCCTTGGTGGTGTGGCACACCTTCCATTTGGGCACGTTTGTCCTTGGCCTCGTTGTGGGAGGCCCGCCATTGTTTTGAGCACCACGCATTGACCAACACCTCCCAACAATCCATCCGATCCGCACACCATCTCGGAGGGGCCTAAGTTAGCAAATAGAAACTTTAGCGCTACGGCTATGAATTACTAAATGAAGGAAGTAAGTACAAGGCCTTAAGAATTACCTTCATGTACTGCTCCTTACTCAAGAACTTATCGCGGCACTCCTGCTTGGGCTTCTTGATACCATGCCCGGCGTAGTAGTCTCGAACAACCTGCACCCGAACCTCATGCCGTAAGTTCTGAAGTAGGCGCTTGCACTCCTTGTTGATAACATCTGCCGCCTCCTCCTCATATCCCTCCTCACACCTGTAGAATGTCTGCAATCAAATGATACCATATTGATTAGTACAATTAATAACTAGCTAGTTCAAGATTTTTAATTGTGTAAAGGAGAAATTACCCAGAACTTTCTGATCACCACGTCTGCCCTCGTCTTGCACAAGACACCGTCGATAATCTCACCCGGCGGGGCCGGGGCAGCCAAGTAGTGCTCCCAACTCAATCCAACCTCTGGAAGCCGACCCTCACCAGGCAACGTGACAAACCCCGGGAAGTTTTGCCGAATCAGAACTCCAAGGACGGAGTTGGGCCGGCGGACACTTTCATGGTGGTCCCAACCCCTGCAGCATGACAAGGCCAACACATTAGTCATTTGAAGAAACGTGAATGCAGAAAGTACAAAAAGATTAAATGCACTTACCTCTCCCCATTAGGGAAAATCAACCACCTCTGCTCGCGGGTCGCCGGCACGGGCGGGAGCCGTGTAGCACCACGCTGGTAGACGTTGCCCCCTCCTCCTCAATATCAGTCGGCTCCCCGTCATCATCAGCATGGCCACTCGGCTCCCCGCCATCATCAGCATGGCCACTCGGCTCCTCAGGCTGACCCGACCAGGTACCCCATCCAGACGTCTGCTCCTCCGGGGTCTTGTGGGACGAAGGCCCGTCGACCCGAGGCTCATGGGTCGAAGACCCGTGGACCGGAGGCTCGTGGACCGGAGTCCGTGTAGCCTCCTCCTCGAACGAGTCCACCCTAGCAGTCGCGTGCTCGGGTGAAACAACTGGGGGTGGCGGCGAGGAAGGAGCCGTAAGAGTCACCCTACCTCCTCTCCCGCGACCACGTGCTCCACCTCCTCTCTTCTTCTTACCTCGTCCCCTGCTGGGCACCGCAGTCGACGAAGAAGGGCCCGGTGGTGTCGACATACTGTCCAGCAATGCTGGGCGGAGAGGTGCAGTGCCATGGAAGACCTCGCAACATGCGCCGATGAAGAAGGGGCCTCGGCACGCTCCCGACCAACGCGCACCATCTTTCAACACCTGCCATGACAAAGAATAAACGAAATTAGTACAACATAAAAAAAAGTACCGACATGAATAATAATATGTATATCACTTAAGTGTATCATCATCAAGTACAACATAAAAAATTTGAAAACCTGACACTACTAATAATCTCGATCAGTATCATCAATAAATGCATAATCATCATCATCACTATAATCAATGATGGGCTCACTATAATCATCATCATCACTATCATCACTATAATCATCATCATCATCATCACTGGACACACAACAATTATATATATATAATTCACCACGAAATTTATGCGTCGGATCGGGTGTTGTTTCGGGGTCGAGGGTTCGGTTGTCTGGGTCGGTTGTAGGGGTCGGGGTGTCGGGTCAGGTCAGGCTCGGGGTCGGGGTGTCGG
>NC_041389.1:303256295-303256551 GCF_002162155.2 Triticum dicoccoides
TCTTCTTCCTTTTCTTCCTTTTCTTCCTTTTTTCCTTCTTCTTCTTCTTTTTCTTCCTCCTTTTCTTTTTCCTCTTCTTCTTCTCCTCCTCTCCTCTTTTTTCTTCTTCTTCTTCCTCTTCTTCTTTTTTCTTCTCCTCCTCCTCTTCTTCTTCTTCCTTTCCTTTTTCCTCTTCTTCTTCTCCTCCTCTCCTCTTTTTTTCTTCTTCTTCTTTCCTAAACCTAAACCTAAACCTAAAACTAAACCTAAATCTAAA
>NC_041389.1:303256954-303319600 GCF_002162155.2 Triticum dicoccoides
GGCGCCGAGACGGCAGGGCGGCGGGGGCGACAGGGCAGGGGGCCGGTGGGGCGACGGGGGTGGGGGTGGCCGGTGGGGCAGCGGGGCGGTGGGGCGACCGGGCGGCGGCGAGTGGTGGGGGCGGCGGCACGCGTGTGGGAGCAGATAGAGAAACAGAGAGAGAGGGCGGGGTGGGGCGCGCCGTTAGATATGTTAAATGTTTGCCGTCCGCCCTCTTTGCCTTCCGCTAGCAGACGGCAAAGAGGGGGGCCGTTAAGTATTTTTAAATAGCTCCTTAGTGGGGCCCCCTCCCTCTTTGCCGTCTGCTAGCCGACGGGAAAGAATCTTTGCCGTCAGCTAGTGGACGGCAAAGATCTGGCTGATGGCAAAGACTTTCTTTGCCATCAACCAGTTTTTTGCCTTCTGCTTTTGGGTAGCTGATGGCAAAGAGCTTATTTACCGTCCGCTAGCAGACGGCAAAGAGCTGGCAGATGGCAAAGTAGCTGATTCCAGTAGTGGAAGCAGCCCGGACCTACATTGCGCGTACGCTTACGCGAGACTGGTTTTGCCGCCGTGCTTAGCACACAGGTGACTAGCGGGTGTCTATTTCTCCAACTTTAGTTGAACCGAGTGTGACCATGCCCGGTCCTTGCGAAGGTTAAAACATCACTAACTCGACGAACTACCATTGTGGTTTTGATGCGTAGGTAAGAACGGTTCTTGCTCAGCCCGTAGCAGCCATGTAAAATTTGCAACAACAAAGTAGAGGACGTCTAACTTGTTTTTGGAGGGCATGTTGTGATGTGATATGGTCAAGACGTGATGCTATATTTTATTGTATGAGATGATCATGTTTTGTAACCGAAGTTATCGGCAACTGGCAGGAGCCATATGGTTGTCGCTTTATTGTATGAAATGCAAACGCCCTGTAATTGCTTTACTTTATCACTAAGCGGTAGCGATAGTCGTAGAAGAAATAGATGGCGTAACAACAATGATGCTATGATTGAGATCAAGGTGTCGCGCCGGTGATGATGGTGATCACGATGGTGCTTCGGAGATGGAGATCACAAGCACAAGATGATGATGGCCATATCATATCACTTATATTGATTGCATGTGATGTTTATCCTTTATCCATCTTATCTTGCTTTGATTGACGGTAGCATTTTAAGATGATCTCTCACTAAATTATCAAGAAGTGTTGTCCCTGAGTATGCACTGTTGTGAAAGTTCTTCATGCCGAGACACCACGTGATGATCGGGTGTGATAGGCTCTACGTTCAAATACAACGGGTGCAAAACAGTTGCACACACGGAATACTCAGGTTAAACTTGACGAGCCTAGCATATACAGATATGGCCTCGGAACACGGAGACCGAAAGGTCGAACGTGAATCATATAGTAGATATGATCAACATAGAGATGTTCACCATTGAAACTACTCCATCTCACGTGATGATCAGACATGGTTTTGTTGATTTGGATCATGTGATCACTTAGATGACTAGAGAGATGTCTGTCTAAGTGGGAGTTCTTAAGTAATATGATTAATTGAACTTAAATTTATCATGAACTTAGTACCTGATAGTATTTTGCTTGTCTATGTTTGTTGTAGATAGATGGCAATTGTTGTTCCGTTGAATTTTAATGCGTTCCTTGAGAAAGCTAAGTTGAAAGATGATGGTAGCAATTACACGGACTGGGTCCGTAACCTGAGGATTATCCTCACTGCTGCACAGAAGAATTACGTCCTAGAAGCACCGCTGGGTGACAGGCCTACTGCAGATGCAACTAACAATGTTAAGAACGTCTGGCAGAGCAAAGCTGATGACTACTCGATAGTTCAGTGTGCCATGCTTTACGACGTAGAACCAGGTCTTCAACGACGTTTTGAACGTCATGGAGCATATGAGATGTTCCAGGAGTTGAAGTTAATATTTCAAGCAAATGCCCAGATTGAGAGATATGAAGTCTCCAATAAGTTCTATAGCTGTAAGATGGAGGAGAATAGTTCTGTCAGTGAACACATACTCAAAATGTCTGGGTATAATAATCACTTGATTCAACTGGGAGTTAATCTTCCTGATGATAGTGTCATTGACAGAATTCTTCAATCACTGCCACCAAGCTACAAGAGCTTCGTGATGAACTATAATAAGCAAGGGATGGACAAGACTATTCCCGAGCTCTAAACAATGCTAAAGGCTGCGGAGGTAGAAATCAAGAAGGAGCATCAAGTGTTGATGGTCAATAAGACCACCAGTTTCAAGAAAAAGGGCAAAGGGAAGAACAAGGGGAACTTCAAGAAGAACAGCAAACAAGTTGCTGCTCAAGAGAAGAAACCCAAGTCTGGACCTAAGCCTGAGACTGAGTGCTTCTACTGCAAACAGACTGGACACTGGAAACGGAACTGCCCCAAGTATTTGGCGGATAAGAAGGATGGCAAAGTGAACAAAGGTATATGTGATATACATGTTATTGATGTGTACCTTACTAATTCTCGCAGTAGTACCTGGGTATTTGATACTAGTTCTGTTGCTAATATTTGCAACTCCAAACAGGGACTATGGATTAAGCGAAGATTGGATAAGGACGAGGTGACGATGCGCGTGGGAAATGGTTCCAAAGTCGATGTGATCGCGGTCGGCATGCTACCTCTACATCTACCATCGGGATTAGTTTTAGACCTAAATAATTGTTATTTGGTGCCGGCGTTGAGCATGAACATTATATCTGGATCTTGTTTGATGCGAGCCGGTTATTCATTTAAATAAAAGAATAATTGTTGTTCTATTTATATGAGTAATATCTTTTATGGTCATGCACCCTTGAAGAGTGGTCTATTTTTATTAAATCTCGATAGTAGTGATACACATATTCATAATGTTGAATCCAAAAGATGCAGAGTTGATAATGATAGTGCAACTTATTTGTGGCACTACAGTTTAGGTCATATCAGTGTAAAGCGCATGAAGAAACTCCATACTGATGGACTTTTGGAATCACTTGATTATGAATCACTTGGTACTTGCGAACCGTGCCTCATGGGCAAGATGACTAAAACGTTGTTCTCCGGAACTATGGAGCGAGCAACTGATTTATTAGAAATCATACATACTGATGTATGTGGTCCAATGAATATTGAGGCTCGCGGCGTGTATCGTTATTTTCTCACCTTCACAGATGATTTGAGCAGATATGGGTATATCTACTTGATGAAACATAAGTCTGAAACATTTGAAAAGTTCAAAGAATTTCAGAGTGAAGTGGAAAATCATCGTAACAAGAAAATAAAATTTCTACGATCTGATCGTGGAGGAGAATATTTGAGTTACGAGTTTGGTTTACATTTGAAACAATGCGGAATAGTTTCGCAACTCACGCCACCCGGAACACCACAACGAAATGGTGTGTCCGAACATCGTAATCGTACTTTACTGGATATGGTGCGATCTATGATGTCTCTTACTGATTTACCGCTATTGTTTTGGGGTTATGCTTTAGAGACGACCGCATTCATGTTAAATAGGGCACCATTAAAATCCGTTGAGACGACACCTTATGAACTGTGGTTTGGCAAGAAACCAAAGTTGTCATTTCTTAAAGTTTGGGGTTGCGATGCTTATGTGAAGAAACTTCAACCAGATAAGCTCGAACCCAAATCGGAGAAATGTGTCTTCATAGGATACCCAAAAGAGACTATTGGGTACACCTTCTATCACAGATCCGAGGGCAAGATTTTCGTTGCTAAATTCGGATCCTTTCTAGAGAAGGAGTTTCTCTCGAAAGAAGTGAGTGGGAGGAAAGTAGAACTTGATGAGGTAATTGTACCTGCTCCCTTATTGTAAAGTAGTTCATCACAAGAACCAGTTCCTGTGACAACTACACCAATTAGTGAGGAAGCTAATGATATTGATCATGAAACTTCAGATCAAGTTTCTACTGAGCCTCATAGGTCTACCAGAGTAAGATCCGCACCAGAGTGGTACGGTAATCCTATTCTGGAAGTCATGTTACTTGACCATGGTGAACCTACGAACTATGAGGAAGCGATGATGAGCCCAGATTCCGCAAAATGGCTTGAAGCCATCAAATCTGAGATAGGATCCATGTATGAGAACAAAGTATGGACTTTGGTTGACTTGCCCGATGATCGGCAAGCCATTGAGAATAAATGGATCTTCAAGAAGAAGACTGACGCTGATGGTAATGTAACTGTCTACAAAGCTCGACTTGTTGCGACAAGTTCAAGGGGTTGACTATGATGAGACTTTCTCACCCGTAGCGATGCTTAAGTCTATCCGAATCATGTTAGCAATTGCCGCATTTTATGATTATGAAATTTGGCAAATGGATGTCAAAACTGCATTCCTGAATGGATTTCTGGAAGAAGAGTTGTATATGATGCAACCGGAAGGTTTTGTCGATCCAAAAGGTGCTAACAAAGTGTGCAAGCTCCAACGATCCATTTATGGACTGGTGCAAGCATCTCAGAGCTGGAATAAACGCTTTGATAGTGTGATCAAAGCATATGGTTTTATACAGACTTTTGGAGAAGCCTGTATTTACAAGAAAGTGAGTGGGAGCTTTGTAGCATTTCTGATATTATATGTAGATGACATATTGTTAATTGGAAATGATATAGAATTTCTAGATAGCATAAAGGGATACTTGAATAAAAGTTTTTTCAATGAAAGACCTCGGTGAAGCTGCTTACATATTGGGCATCAAGATCTATAGAGATAGATCAAGACGCTTAATTGGACTTTCACAAAGCACATACCTTGATAAAGTTTTGAGAAAGTTCAAAATGGATCACGCAAAGAAAGGATTCTTGCCTGTATTGCAAGGTGTGAAGTTGAGTCAGACTCAATGCCCGACCACAGTAGAAGATAGAGAGAAAATGAAAGATGTTCCCTATGCTTCAGCCATAGGCTCTATCATGTATGCAATGCTGTGTACCAGACCTGATGTATGCTTAGCAATAAGTTTAGCAGGGAGGTACCAAAGTAATCCAGGAGTGGATCACTGGACAACGGTCAAGAACATCCTGAAATACCTGAAAAGGACTAAGGATATGTTTCTCTTTTATGGAGGTGACAAAGAGCTAGTCGTAAATGGTTACGCCGATGCAAGCTTTGGCACTGATCCGGACGATTCTAAATCGCAAACCGGATACATGTTTTTATTAAACGGTGGAGCTGTAAGTTGGTGCAGTTCTAAATAAAGCGTCGTGGCGGGATCTACATGTGAAGCGGAGTACATAGCTGCTTCGGAAGCAGCAAATGAAGAAGTCTGGATGAAGGAGTTCATTTCCGATCTAGGTGTCATACCTAGTGCATCGGGACCAATGAAGATCTTCTGTGACAATACTGGTGCAATTGCCTTGGCAAAGGAATCCAGATTTCACAAGAGGACCAAGCACATCAAGAGACGCTTCAATTCCATCCGAGACCAAGTCCAGGTGGGAGACATAGAGATTTGCAAGATACATACGGATCTGAATGTTGCAGACCCGTTGACTAAGCCTCTTCCACGAGCAAAACATGATCAGCACCAAGACTCCATGGGTGTTAGAATCATTACTGTGTAATCTAGATTATTGACTCTAGTGCAAGTGGGAGACTGAAGGAAATATGCCCTAGAGGCAATAATAAAGTTATTATTTATTTCCTCATATCATGATAAATGTTTATTATTCATGCTAGAATTGTATTAACCAGAAACATGATACATGTGTGAATACATAGACAAACTTAATGTCACTAGTATGCCTCTACTTGACTAGCTCACTAATCAAAGATGGTTATGTTTCCTAAACATAGACATATGTTGTCATTTGATTAACGAGATCACATCATTAGGAGAATGATGTCATTGAGTTGACCCATCCCGTTAGCCTAGCACTTGATCGTTTAGTATGTTGCTATTGCTTTTTTCATGACTTATACAAAGTTCCTACAACTATGAGATTATGCAACTCCCGTTTACCGAAGGAACACTTTGTGTGCTACCAAACGTCACAACGTAACTGGGTGATTATAAAGGAGCTCTACAGGTGTCTCCAAAGGTACATGTTGAGTTGGCGTATTTCAAGATTAGGTTTTGTCACTCCGATTGTCGGAGAGGTATCTCTGGGCCCTCTCGGTAATGCACATCACTATAAGCCTTGCAAGCAATGTGGCCAATGAGTTAGTTACGGAATGATGCATTACGTAACGAGTAAAGAGACTTGCCGGTAACGAGATTGAACTAGGTATTGAGATACCGACGATCGAATCTCGGGCAAGTAACATACCGATGACAAAAGGGAACAACATATGTTGTTATGCGGTGACAATGGAGTATAATCATGCCCAGGGATACTTGAGGTGACAATTGAGTATCTAGGTGATATTAGGGTTTTGGTTGATTTGTGTCTTAAGGTGTTATTCTAGTACGGACTCTTGAATAGATTGATCCGAAAGAATAACTTTGAGGTGGTTTCGTACCCTACCATAATCTCTTCATTTGTTCTCCACTATTAGTGGCTTTGGAGTGACTCTTTGTTGCATGTTGAGGGATTGTTATATGATCTATCTTTGTTATTATTGTTGAGAGAACTTGCACTAGTGAAAGTATGAACCCTGTGCCTTGTTTCCTATCATTGCAATACCGTTTACGCTTACTTTTATCATTAGTTACCTTGTTGTTTTTACAATTTCAGATTACAAAAACCTATATCTACTATCCATATTGCACTTGTATCACCATCTCTTCGCCGAACTAGTGCACCTATACAATTTACCATTGTATTGGGTGTGTTGGGGACACAAGAGACTCTTTGTTATTTGGTTGCAGGGTTGTTTGAGAGAGACCATCTTCATCCTACGCCTCCCACGGATTGATAAACCTTAGGTCATCCACTTGAGGGAAATTTGCTACTGTCCTACAAACCTGTGCACTTGTAGGCCCAACAACGTCTACAAGAAGAAGGTTGTGTACTAGACATCACGCCACCGAGTTCATATGACATAGCCACAGCCACAAACCCTAATCACTTCGGTCTCGCTGATAGGGATATCGGTCTCACCGAGATGGGATTGCAAACTCTCTGTTTCCCTTTGTAACGTTTCGGTCTCACTGAAATGAGAGATCGGTCCCACCGAGTTTGCAATGCAAACTCCCTGTTTCCTTTTCGTAACGTTTCAGTCTCACCGAAATGAGCGATCAGTCCCACCGAGTTTGCCTGACCAACTCTCTGTTTGCCTATTACTGAAATCGGTCCCATCGAGTTCATGTGATCATCTCATCGAGATCAAGTTATGCCCTAACCCTAGCACATCGGTCCCACCGAGTTGATCATGTCGGTCCCACCGAAAAGCCTAACATTCACATTTTGAACTGAATCGGTCTGACCGAGTTTCACTATTCGGTCTCACCGAGTTTGGGAATCTGTGGGTAACGGTTAGATTTTGTGTGGAGGCTATATATACCCCTCCACCCACTCTTCATTTGTGAGGAGAGCCATCAGAACATGCCTACACTTCCAACATTCATTTTCTGAGAGAGAACCACCTACTCATGTGTTGAGACCAAGACATTCCAATCCAACAAGAAGAATCTTGATCTCTAGCCTTCCCCAAGTTGCTTTCCACTCAAATCATCTTTCCACCATAGCCAAATCTTTGAAAGAGAGTTGAGTGTTGGGGAGACTATCATTTGAAGCACAAGAGCAAGGAGTTCATCATCAACACACCACCTATTACCTTTTGGAGAGTGGTGTCTCCTAGATTGGTTAGGTGTCACTTGGGAGCCTCCGTCAAGATTGTGGAGTTGAACCAAGGAGTTTGTAAGGGCAAGGAGATCGCCTACTTCGTGAAGATCTACCCAATTGAGGCAAGTCCTTTCTGGGCGATGGCCATGGTGGGATACAAGGTTGCTTCTTCATGGACCCTTCGTGGGTGGAGCCCTCCATGGACTCACACAGCCATTACCTTCGTAGGTTGAAGTCTCCATCAATGTGGATGTACGATAACACCACCTATCAGAACCATGGCAAAAATCTCCGTATCTACATTGTGTTTGCTCCCTCCAAACTCCTCCCCTTTACCTTCATATGCAATGATTTACATTCCGCTGCTATACTCTTAGAATTGCATGTGTAGGTTGATTGCTTGACTAGTGCTAAGTTGCTAAAATCTGCCAAGACAAAATTGGGAAAAGTATAAGTTTTTATTTGGTCAAGTAATCTAATCAGCCCCCCTCTAGACATACTTTTGATCCTACAAGTGGTATCAGAGCTTTGGTCTCCATTTGCCTTGATTTCCATAGCTTTGGTGATCATAGCCTTGGTTTCACAACCTAGGAGAGAATGGCGTCTAGCAAGGGAAATTACCACCGTAGAGGTCCTTACTTTGATGGTACTAATTTTGCTAGTTGGAAACATAAGATGAAAATACATATTCTTGGACATAACCCCGCCGTTTGGGCCATTGGGTGTATTGATTTGCGAGGTGAATTCTTCGATGGGAGAGAACCGAATCGTGAAGCTACCGCATAAGAGTTGAAGATGTTGCAGTACAATGCTCAAGCTTGCGATATCCTCTTCAACGGATTGTGCCCCAAAGAATTTAACAAAATCAGCCGTCTTGAGAATGCAAAGGAAATTTGGGATACTTTGATTGATATGCACGAAGGTACCGACTCCGTCAAGCAATCCAAGTTGGATGTGCTTCAAAGTCAGCTGGACAAGTTCAAAATGAAGGATGGTGAAGGTGTCGCTGAAATGTACTCGAGGCTTGCTCTCATCACAAATGAGATTGCCGGCTTAGGAAGTGAAGAGATGACCAACAAATTCATCATCAAGAAGATCCTAAGAGCCTTGAATGCAAAATATGATACAGTGTGCACTTTGATCCAAATGATGCCAAATTAAAAAGATCTCAAGCCAACCGAAGTCATTGGAAGAATTGTTGCTCATGAGATGTCACTCAAGGATAAAGAAGAGCTTCACAACAAGTCTACTGGTGCTTACAAAGCCTCATGTGATACTCCTACATCATCAAATGAGAAACAAGCCTTCAATGGAGAATTGAGCTTAATGGTGAAGAACTTCAACAAGTTCTACAAGGGTAGAAGCAAGGAAAGGAGTTCCACGTCAAGGTCCTACAATGACAAAAGATCTTCTAGTCGTGAGCGAAATTGCTACAATTGTGGAAGACCCGGACACTACTCTAATGAGTGTACGACTCCCTATAAAAGAAGATAAAACTCACCTAAAAGGAGAAGCAAAAGGGAAGAATCACCTCCAAGAGAGGAGTAGAGATGATTGCTATGAACGAAGAACCTCTCAAAGAAGCAAGGATTCAGAAAGGATGGACAAGTCATCGAGGAGCTACACAAAACGAAGACATCAAGTTCATGTTGGTGAATGGGTATCCGGTTCCGACTCCGACCAGCACTCCAAGAGAAGTTATCATTCCGACTCCGAATATACTCAAGATGAAGGTGTTGCTGGTCTAGCACTTGTGTCAACCAACTCCTATGACATATTTGAGTCACCAAATGAAGGAATTGGAATATGCTTCACGGCTAAAGGCCCCAAGGTATCACACCCCAAGTATGTTGATTTCAATAGCGATGAAGATGATTTTGATGATTTACTTGTTGACAACTCTAGTGATGAATATTATGATGAAAATGCTATTAATCATGCTAATCAAGATGAAACAAATGACAATGATAAGAAGGAGATTCAGACTCTAACTAAAGAACTAAACACTCTTAAGTTAGCTCATCAAACTACTTTAGAAGATCATCAAGAACTTTTAAAAACTCATGAGAAGCTATGCTTCGAGGAGCTCAATCTTGAAAAAGAACATGTGTTATTGATACGTCTCCAACATATCTATAATTTTTGATTGCTCCATGCTATTATATTACCAGTTTTGGATGTTTATGTGCTTTACTTTACACTTTTATATCATTTTTGGGACTAACCTACTAACCGGAGGCCCAGCCCGAATTGCTGTTTTTTTGCCTATTTCAGTGTTTCAAAGAAAAGGAATATCAAACGCAGTCCAAACGGAATGAAACCTTCAAGAGAGTTATTTTTTGGAACGGCAGCAATCCAAGAGACTTGGAGTAGACGTCAGGGAAGATTCGAGGAAGCCACAAGGCAGGAAGGCGTGCCCTACCCCCCTGGGCGAGTCCCCCACCCTCGTGGGTCCCTCGTGGCTCCCCTGACCGACTTCTTTCACCTATATATATATCCATATACCCTAAAAACATCGGGGAGCACAATATATCGGGAGCTCCACCACCGCAAGCCTCTGTAGCCACCAAAAACCAATCGGGACCCTATTCCGGCACCCTGCCGGAGGGGGGATCCCTCACCGGTGGCCATCTTCATCAACCTGGCGCTCTACATGACGAGGAGGGAGTAGTTCACCCTCGGGGCTGATGGTATGTACTAGTAGCTATGTGTTTGATCTCTCTCTCTCATGTTCTTGATTTGGCACGATCTTTATGTATCGCGAGCTTTGCTATTATACTTGGATATTATGATGTTTCTCCCCCTCTACCTTCTTGTAATGGATTGAGTTTTCCCTTTGAAGTCATCTTATCAGATTGTGTCTTTAAGGATTTGAGAACACTTGATGTATGTCTTGCATGGGATACCTGTGGTGACAACGGGGTATTCTAGTGATTCACTTGATGTATGTTTTGGTGATCAAATTGCGGGTTCTGTGACCTTGGGAATCTATGCATAGGGGTTGGCACACGTTTTCGTCTTGACTATCCTGTAGAAACTTTGGGGCAATCTTTGAAGTACTTTGTGTTGGTTGAATAGATGAATCTGAGATTGTGTGATGCATATCGTATAATCATGCCCACGGATACTTGAGGTGACATTGGAGTTTCTAGGTGACATTAGGGTTTTGGTTGATTTGTGTCTTAAGGTGTTATTCTAGTACGAACTCTATGATAGATTGAACAGAAAGAATAGCTTCGTGTTATTTGACTACGAACTCTTGAATAGATCAATCAGAAAGAATAACTTTGAGGTGGTTTCGTACCCTACCATAATCTCTTCGTTTGTTCTCCGTTATTAGTGACTTTGGAGTGACTCTTTGTTGCATGTTGAGGGATGGTTATATGATCCAAATAAGTTATTATTGTTGAGAGAACTTGCACTAGTGAAGGTATGAACCCTAGGCCCTGTTTCCTACCATTGCAATATGGTTTGTGCTCACTTTTATCATTAGTTACCTTGCTGTTTTTATATTTTCAGACTACAAAAACCTATATCTACCATCCATATTGCACTTGTATCACCATCTCTTTGCCGAACAAGTGCACCTATACAATTTACCATTGTATTGGGTGTGTTGGGGACACAAGAGACTCTTTGTTATTTGGTTGCAGGGTTGCTTCAGAGAGACCATCTTCATCCTACGCCTCCCACGGATTGATAAACCTTAGGTCATCCACTTGAGGGAAATTTGCTACTGTCCTACAAACCTATGAACTTGGAGGCCCAACAACGTCCACAAGGAAAAGGTTGCATAGTAGACATCAAGCTCTTTTCTGGCACTGTTGACGCGGAGGTTAGTGCTTGAAGGTATATCCTTAGATCTTGCAATCAAATCTTTTTGTTTCTTGTTTTATCACTAGTTTAGTTTATAAAAGAAAACTACAAAAAATGGAATTTAGGGTGCCTCATATGCTTCATCTTTTTAATATCTTTCATGAAAATAAGGATTACGATAATTGTGCCAAAGTGTTAGAAGAAGAATGCATTAGAATGTTTGGCACTAAATCTTTGAATGATGAGCATGATTACAATGTTGTTAGTATGAATTCCTTGAGTATCCATGATGCTAATGATATGCAAAGCCACAAGCTTGGGGAATCTATGTTTGATGAAGATGATATTTTTTGTCCCCCAAGTTTTGATGAGCAAATTTATTATGATGAAAGCATGCCTCCTATTTATGATGATTATTGTGATGATACGTATGCCATAAAGAATAAATTTTCTTTTGTGGAGAGTAATAAAATTTTTATGCAAGTAGATCATGAAAAGAATGTTTATGTGATGGTTATATTGTTGAATTCATTCATGATGCTACTGAAAATTATTATGAGGGAGGAACATATGCTTGTAGGAATTGCAATAATATCAAGTTTCCTCTCTATGTGTTGAAAATCTTGAAGCTATGCTGGTTTTACCATCCTATGCTAGTTGATTGTTGTTCCCATAAATTGTTTACTCACAAAATCCCTATGCATAGGAAGTGGGTTAGACTTAAATGTGATAGTCATATGCTTCATGATTGTCCCGTTATGTTTCAATTCTTATCTTTTATACGAGCATCATTGAAATCATCATGCCTAGCTAAAAGGCATTAAAGAAAAACGCTTGTTGGGAGACAACCCAATATTTAACTTTACTGTTTTTGTGTGTTCACATGATTATGCTACTGTATTAATCATGTTTTATAGCTTTTGTTTCAATAAAGTGCCAAGTAAGACCTTTAGGATAGCTTATGGTGATAGTTGTGTTGATCCTGCTGAAAATCAGAAACTTTTGCGCCCAATAAATTAGTTTTGGTAATTCACAGAAACCGGATTTTGATCTGAATCTTTTTGATCTGGATTGGTACACAAATTTCTCAGGTTTTCATAATTTGGTAGAATTTTTGGATGTACAGAAGTATTCGAGTGATACAGATTACTATAGAATGTTCTGTTTTTGACAGATTCTCTTTTCTATGTGTTGTTTGCTTATTTTGATGAATCCATGAGTAGTATCGGAGGGTATGAACCATAGAGAAGTTGGAATAAAGTAGATATTACACAAATATGAATTTAGAATGAGTTCACAACCGTACCTAAGTGGTGATTTATTTTCTTATATTAACGGAGCTTACGAGTTTTCTGTTGAGTTTTGTGTTGTGAAGTTTTCAAGTTTTGGGTAAAGATTCGATGGACTTTGGAATAAGGAGTGGCAATAGCCTAAGCTTGGGTATGCGCAAGGCACCCCAAGGTAATATTCAAGGACAACCAAGAGCCTAATCTTGGGTATTCCCCGGAAGGCATCCCCTCTTTCGTCTTCGTTCATCGGAAACTTTACTTGGAGCTATATTTTTAATCACCACATGATATGTGTTTTTCTTGGAGCGACATTTTCTTTTCTTTTGTTTTGCTTGCTGTTTGAATAACATACCAATATCTGAAATTCTTAAATGTTAGAGAGTCTCCACATAGTTGCATAATTATTTGACTACTCATTGATCTTCACTTATATCTTTTGGAGTAGTTTGTCATTTGCTCTAGTGCTTCACTTATATCTCTTTAGAGCATGGTAGTGGTTATATTTTATAGAAATTGTTGATCTCTCATGCTTCACTTATATTATTTTGAGTATTAAACAACATGGTAATTTGCTTTGGTAATAAAAACTATCATATACAGTGCATTGTATACTATGATCAATTTGATATTTGATAATTGTTTTCAGATATAAAGGTGGTAATGTTAGAGTCATGCTAGTTAGGTAATTATGAAATTGAGAAATACTTGTGTTAAAGTTGGCAAGTCCCGTAGCATGCACGTATGGTAAAAGTTGTGTAACAAATTTATAGCATGGGATGCTCTTTTGATTGCCTTCCTTATGAGTGGAGGTTGGGATCGCGCGATGGTTAACTCCTACCAACCCTTCCCCTAGGAGCATGCGTAGTAGTACTTTGCTTCGAGGGCTAATAAACTTTTGCAATAAGTATATGAGTTCTTTATGACTAATATGAGTCCATGGATTATACGCACTCTTACCCTTCCATCATTGCTAGCCTCTACGGTACTGTGCATTGCCCTTTCTCACCTTGAGAGTTGGTGCAAACTTCGCCGGTGCATCCAAACCCCGTGATACGATATGCTCTATCACACATAAACCTCCTTATATCTTCCTCAAAACAGCCACCATACCTACCTGTTATGGCATTCCCATAGCCATTCCGAGATATATTTCCATGCAACTTTCCACCGTTCCGTCCATCATGACACGTTTCATCATTGTCATATTGCTTTTGCATGATCATGTAGTTGACATCATATTTGTGGAAAAGACACCTTCATAATGTTTCATACATGTCGCTCTTGATTCATTGCATATCCCGGTACACCGCCGGAGGCATTCATATAGAGTCATATTTTGTTCTAGTATCGAGTTGTAATTCATGAGTTGTAAATAAATAGAAGTGTGATGATCATCATTATTAGAGCATTATCCCTTATAAAAAAAGAAAGTCCAAAAAGGCAAAAAAAAGGCCAAAAAAAAGGAAGGCCCGAAAAAAAAGGGACAATGTTACTATCTTTCTCCACACTTGTGCGTCAAAGTAGCACCATGTTCTTCATATAGAGTCTCTTATGTTGTCACTTTCATATACTAGTGGGAATTTTTCATTATAGAACTTGGCTTGTATATTCCAATGATGGGCTTCCTCAAAATGCCCTAGGTCTTCGTGAGCAAGCAAGTTGGATGCACACCCACTTAGTTTCTTTTGTTGAGCTTTCATACATTTATAGCTCTAGTGCATCTGTTGCATGGCAATCCCTACTCCTAATGTTGACATCAATTGATGGGCATCTCCATAGCCCATTGATTAGCCTCGTCAACGTGAGACTTTCTCATTTTTATCTTCTCCACACAACCTCCATCATCATATTCTACTCCACCCATAGTGCTATATCCATGGCTTACGCTCATGTATTGCGTGAGGGTTGAAAAAGCTGAAGCGCGTTAAAAAGTATGAACCAATTGCTTGGATGAAACCAGGGTTGTGCTTGATGGGAGTATTTTGTGTGATGAAAATGAAGCATAGCCTAACTATATGATTTTGTAGGGACAATCTTTCTTTGGCTATGTTATTTTGATAAGACATGATTACTTGTTAGTATGCTTGAAGTATTACTATTTTTATGTTATATGAACTTTTATCTTGAATCATTTGGATCTGAACATTCATGCTACAATAAAGAAAATTACATTGAGAAATATGCTAGGTAGCATTCCAAATCAAAAATTCCGTTTTTATCATTTACCTACTCGAGGACGAGCAGAAATTAAGCTTGGGGATTCTTGACACGTCTCCAACGTATCTATAATTTTTTATTGTTCCATGCTATTATATTACCCTTTTCGGATGTTTTTGGGCCTTACTTTATACTTTTATATCATTTTTGGGACTAACCTACTAACCGGAGGCCCAGCACAAATTGTTGTTTTTGTGTGCCTATTTCAGTGTTTCGAAGAAAAGGAATATCAAAAGGAGTCCAAACAGAATGAAACCTTCCGGGGAGTTATTTTTGGAACAGAAGCAATCCAGCGGAATTGGAGTAGACGTCAGGGAAGCTTCAAGGAAGCCAGGAGGCCGGGAGGCGCGCCCTACCCCCTGGGCATGCCCCCCACCCTCGTGGGTCCCTCGTGGCTCCCCTGACCGACTTCTTTTGCCTATATATATCCATGTACCGTAAAAACATTGGGGAGCATAATAGATCGGGAGATCCGCCGCCGCAAGTCTCTGTAGCCACCAAAAACCAATCGGGACCCTGTTCTGGCACCCTGCCGGAGGGGGGATCCCTCACCTGTGGCCATCTTCATCATCACGGCGCTCTCCATGACAAGGAAGGAGTAGTTCACCCTTGGGGCTGGGGGTATGTACCAGTAGCTATGTGTTTGATCTCTCTCTCTCTCTATCTTTCTCTCTCTCGTGTTATTGATTTGGCACGATCTTGATGTATCGCGAGCTTTGCTATTATAGTTGGATCTTATGATGTTTCTCCCCTCTAACTTCTTGTAATCGATTGAGTTTTCCCTCTGAAGTTATCTTATCGGATTGAGTCTTTAAGGATTTGAGAACACTTGATGTATGTCTTGCGTGGGATACCTATGATGACAATGGGTTATTCTATTGATTCACTTGATGTATGTTTTGGTGATCAACTTGCGGGTTCTATGACCTTGGGAATCTATGCATAGGGGTTGGCACATGTTTTCGTCTTGACTCTCCGGTCGGAACTCTGGGGCACTCTTTGAAGTACTTTGTGTTGGTTGAATAGATGAATCTGAGATTGTGTGATGCATATCGTATAATCATGCCCACTGATACTTGAGGTAACATTGGAGTATGTAGGTGACATTAGGGTTTTGGTTGATTTGTGTCTTAAGGTGTTATTCTAGTACGAACTCTATGATAGATTTAACGGAAAGAATAGCTTCGTGTTATTTTACTATGAACTCTTGAATAGATCGATCAGAAAGAATAACTTTGAGGTGGTTTCATACCCTACCATAATCTCTTCGTTTGTTCTCCGCTATTAGTGACTTTGGAGTGACTCTTTGTTGCATGTTGAGGGATAGTTATATGATCCAATTATGTTATTATTGTTGAGAGAACTTGCATTAGTGAAAGTATGAATCCTAGGACTTGTTTCCTACCATTCCAATACCGTTTGTGCTCACTTTTATCATTAGTTACCTTGCAGTTTTTTATATTTTCATATTACAAATACCTATATCTACCATCCATATTGCACTTGTATCACCATCTCTTTGCCGAACTAGTGCACCCATACAATTTACCATTGTATTGGGTGTGTTGGGGACACAAGAGACTCTTTGTTATTTGGTTGCAGAGTTGCATGAGAGAGACCATCTTCATCCTATGCCTCCCATAGATTGATAAACCTTAGGTCATCCACCTGAGGGAAATTTGCTACTGTCCTACAAACCTCTGCCCTTGGAGTCCCAACAATGTCTACAAGGAGAAGGTTGCGTAGTAGACATCAGTTCTTAAAAGCCATCAATGATGATCTTCGGGAGAAAAGTTCTTCTTACATTGCCAAGCGTTTACTCTTATCTACTTACATGCCACAAGTAAAATCTAGCAACAAGAGTAAGAAAGATTCTTCTTCTAGTAGTAACAATAATCATGCTAAATCCAATATTGTTGCTTCTAGTAGTTCTCTTGATTCCACTAATGATTCTCTTAGCCAAGTTACACTTGAGCAAGAAAATAGCTTATTGAAGGGAATTATAGAGAAAGGTGTTTACAAGAATCTTGCCGGAAGTAAACAATTTGAGGAAATTGTACGCAAGCAAGGAAGGCACTGGAAGAATCAAGGTGTTGGTTTTGAACAAAAGTTCAAATGCCAATGGAGTTGAGTGGGAAGAAGATCAATACCCCAAGACAAAGTTTGTTCCTCAACAAGAGAAGTATGATCCTACTTCCTTTAAGGGGACACAAGCTCAAGATGATCTTCCACCACAAGACCACAAAGCTAAAAGGCAAGGACAAGCTTCAAGAGGAGTTTGATGCATTTGAAGAAGCTCCAAAGGCCTTGGTCAAGTGAGTTCCCAAGTCTACATCAAGTTCTACTTCATCAAGTACATCTAGAACCCCAAGGATTCCCATCAAGATGATGTGGATCCCGAAGAGGAAGAACTGGAGAGTTCTTGAGGGTGACCCCACCTGTGCTTAAACGATGAGTATGACCTATGATCAAATGTTCTCATTTTACTTCTATGTCAATATACTCATATATAGGTGACCTAGTCATCGCCAATTGCTTGATACTAGAGTGATTGTGCATGCTTTGCCACATATTTCATTTGCCATTTTATTGTGTGAGCATGTTGATTGCATATTTTTCTCATTCAAGGACATCCATTTGTTGCTTTGATTATTTGGCTCTTTTTCTTTTGCCAAATGGATGGACAAGAATGCCTAAGAACTCCCTCTAGCTATCTATGTTTTTCTCATGTCAAACTCTATTCATGCTACATCACAAAGTTTGATCAAGTCAGATTTGAACCCTCTGGGTGAGGAGCACTCGGAGTCACCATTTCGTCATAGACTTAAACTTCCAAAACCTCTCTATGCATTTCGGTCTGACCGATTCATTCATTTCGGTCAAATCGAGTTCATTGAGTTAATCTAGGTTTTTAATCTCGATGCAACCGATTTGACCAATTCGGTCACACCGAGTTGCAGTAACCGCTTGTGATTTTGCATCTCGGTGCCACCGAGTCGTTCCACTCGGTCACACCGACAGGGTCGGGATATAAATACCCACGAGCCAAATTTTGGAAATTCCTCCAAAAACCCTTCGCCCGCGCGTATCCTGCTCTGCCGAATTGGGTCTCCGGGTCATCTCCTTGTCACCAACGACCTCCCGCCGCTGGTCTCGTTCACCGTCAATGAAAATCTCCACCGCCGTTGCCGCTGTAGCGAGCTCATCGCCAAATTAGGGTATGAGTTCGACCCTCTGTGTTTTCTCAATCCCATTCTTAGCACTGAGACAATGCCATGGTTCTCGACGAGTTTGAGATCATCCTATCCAGCGAAAACATCGTTTAGTCTAGATTTGATTTGAAAATTTAGGGTTAGGTTTCTGCGGAACGCATCTCGGACCGACCGAGTTGTAGAAATCGGTCTCATCGAAACTTACAAATCGGTGTGACCGAGTTCAGAACTTTGTAAAACCCTAGCAATATCGGTGTCACTGAATTGTGCCTCGGTCTGACCGATATCACTAGTTTAGACATAGATCGTTTCTTTGGTGTCACCGAGTTTACAAATCGGTAGCTCCGAAATGCTTTCTGTAGAAAATTAAAACTAAGTTTTTGACTCAATTGTTTTGCAAAAACTATGCACTTTGTGATGCTCATCCATTC
Source organism: Triticum dicoccoides (assembly GCF_002162155.2). NCBI lineage: Eukaryota > Viridiplantae > Streptophyta > Magnoliopsida > Poales > Poaceae > Triticum > Triticum dicoccoides. Next base: position 303,275,659 of record NC_041389.1, read on the forward strand.
TACCTCATCTACAACTATTCACAGGGTCAGCTTGCAGTGTGAGCCATGTCAGATTAGAGTGATAGCCAAAACAAGTCTGAGGAACAAGTCAACATGAGTGAGGGCACTAGTCCCTCTGGCAGCTATGACGAGGGGAGTAGAAGCACTCCCAACAACCTGCCTAAGGCAACAACAAGGCAAAGGAAGAAGAAAACCTCAGAGTCATAGGATGAGGATTTTGAAATTGAGGAGGTGAGTTCAAAGAAGAAGTGCTCAAGAAGGAATATGGTGCTGCTGCTAACACCAAGCCAGGCATGAAGAAGAAAGCTCCTGCTAGAAGAGTGCCAATGTCCAAAGCTAGAGCACAAACACAAGAAACAATGGAGTTTACTCTTGAGACAATAGAAGATGGTGATGGAAAGAAAAGAAAGGAAAGGGCTAGGAAAACTATTGCCAGAGTGATTGGAAAGCCATCTATGGTGAGAGATTCTGCAGAAGAGGAGGAGGAAGAGCAAGCTACACCTCCTTCCAAGTCTCAAAAGCTGATGGGGGATGCCATCAAGTCTAGGGCTGCTCCTTCAAACCCAAGACTAACCCAAAATCTCCAGCTCAAGATTCCAAGTCTGCACCAAAGAGAAGCACTAGAAACATTCCTGCTGCTGAAAAGAACAAGGCCCCAGTGCCTGAGATTGAAGAAGAAGAGGAAGCCCAGGTGCTCAGAAAATTGAAGCCAAAAATTCCTGATCGTGATGACAATCATCCAGTGGCTGAGAATATGAAGGAGAGAAAGGATGCAGGTCTCAGATTGTGGAGACAAGCATATCCCTATGCTGTGAGGAGAAGAACTGCTGTGGACTACAGGTTTCACACTAAGGAACAATAGGACTTCTATGAGACTGTGCTCCTAGATAAGAAACCCACTGTGGGTGACATGAAGTGGGTAGACTGGAAATACATTGATGCCAATGAAGATCATTTCCCTAGAGTGCATGAGAGCTTCAGACTCAATGGAGTTGACACTTTTATGGGTCATAAATTGACCAAGTGGAATGATGAGCTTATCATGTAGTTCTATTCAACAGCTCACTTCTACCCAGATGGCAAGATTGTTTGGATGACTGAAGGTACTAGGTACCAGTCCTCTGTTGCTGAGTGGGCCAAGCTCATTAATGCCCCTAAAGAAGCTGAGGAAGATATTGATGTCTATGTTGAGCGCAAGAAGGATCACAACTCCATGGCCAATATGTACAAGGAGATACCTGACAAGGCCTTGGAGACACATAAGCTAGGCTAAGTATACTATCTGATGTTAGGACTGGACACCATGAACACCATTAGGCACACCTTGTTGCACAAATCAGGAGATCACATGATGATCAGAGGCCACTCCATCAACTTGCTTCAGTTAGTTGATTTGCCCCAGAAGTTCAAAGTGATGAGTTTGGTTGTTGAGACCATCAAGAGAGCAGCAGCAAACCAGAAAAGATCATGTGGGTGTGCTCCACTGCTACCTCTTGAGCATGTGTTGGTTTTCCCTTGAAGAGGAAAGGGTGATGCAGCAAACTAGCATAAGTATTTCCCTCATTTTTTGAGAACCAAGGTATCAATCCAGTAGGAGGTTACACACAAGTCGCCTTGTACCTGCAGAGACAAATAAGAACCTTGTAACCAACGCAATAAAGGGGTTGTCAATCCCTTCACGACCACTTGCAAAAGTGATATCTGATAGAGATAATAAGATAAATATTTTTGGTATTTTTGTTGTATAGATTGAAAAGTAAAGATTGGAAAATAGTAAAGAGATGCAATGTAAATAAAAGAGATATAATACGATGGAAAAGAGACCCAGGGGCCATAGGTTTCACTAGTGGCTTCTCTCAAGATAGCATATCTTACGGTGGGTGAACAAATTACTGTCGAGCAATTGATAGAAAAGCGCATAGTTATGAGAACATCTAGGCATGATCATGTATATAGGCATCACGTCCGTGACAAATAGATCGAAATGATTCTGCATCTACTACTATTACTCCACACATCGACCGCTATCCAGCATGCATCTAGAGTATAAGTTCATAAGAACAGAGTAACGCATTAAGCAAGATGACATGATGTAGAGGGATCAACTCAAGCAATATGATATAAACCCCATCTTTTTATCCTCGATGGCAACAATACAATACGTGCCTTGCTGCCCCTACTGTCATGGGAAATGACACTGCAAGATTGAACCCAAAGCTAAGCACTTCTCCTATTGCAAGAAAGATCAATCTAGTAGGCCAAACCAAACTGATAATTCGAAGAGACTTGCAAAGATATCAAATCATACATATAAGAATTCAGAGAAGAATCAAAAATTGTTCATAGATAATCTTTATCATAAAGCCACAATTCATCGGATCTCGACAAACACACCGCAAAAAGTATTACATCGAATAGATGTCCAAGAAGATCGAGGAGAACTTTGTATTGAGAATCAAAGAGAGAGAGAAGAAGCCGTCTAGATAATAACTATGGACCCGAAGGTCTGTGGTAAACTACTCACACATCATCGGAGAGGCTATGGTGTTGATGTAGAAGCCCTTCGTGATCGATTCCCCCTTCGGCGGAGCGCCGGAAAAGGCCCCAAGATGGGATCTCACGGGCACAGAAGGTTGCGGCTGTGGAAATAGGGTTTCGTGGTGCTCCTGGATGTTTTCAGGGTATATGAGTATGTATAGGCGAAAGAAGTAGGTCGGTGGAGGCACGAGGGGCCCACGAGGGTGGGGGCGCGCCTACCCCCCTGGGCACGCCCTCCTACCTCGTGGCCGCCTCGTTGCTTCCTTGACGTCCACTCCAAGTTTCCTGGATTGTGTTTGTTCCAAAAACGAGTCTCCCAAAGGTTTCATTCCGTTTGGACTCCGTTTGATATTCCTTTTCTGTGAAAAACTCAATTAGGCAAACAACCAACAATTTGCACTGGGCCTTCAGTTAATAGGTTAGTCCCAAAAATAATATAAAAGTGCATAATAAAGCCCATTAAACATTCAAAACAAATAATATAATAGCATGGAAAAATCAAAAATTATAGATACGTTGGAGATGTATCAAGCATCCCTAAGCTTAATTCCTGCTCGTCCTCGAGTAGGTAAATGATAAAAACAGGATTTTTGATGTGGAATGCTACCTAACATAATTTTCAATGTAATTCTCTTTATTGTGGCATGAATGTTTAGATCCAAAAGATTCAAGATAAAAGTTTAATATTGACATAAAAATAGTAATACTTCAAGCATGCTAACCAAGCAGTTTATGTCTTATCAAAATAACACAACCCAAGCTTATCCCTACAAAATCATATAGTTTGGCCATGCTTCATTTTCGTCACACAAAATGCTCCCATCATGCACAACCCCGGTTTCAGCCAAGCAATTGGTTCATACTTTTTAACGCTCTTCAGTCTTTTCAACCCTCACGCAATACATGAGTGTAAGCCATGGACATAGCACTATGCGTGGAGTAGAGTATGATGATAGGGATTATGTGAGAGAACAAAAAAAAAGAGAAAGTCTCACATTGACGCGGCTAATCAACGGGCTATGGAGATGCCCATCAATTAATGTCAATACGAGGAGTAGGGATTGCCATGAAACGGATGCACTAGAGCTATAAATGTATGAAAGTTTATCAAAAAGAAACTAAGTGGGTGTGCATCCAACTTGCCTGCTCACAAAGACCTGGGGCATTTTGAGGAAGCCCATCATTGGAATATACAAACCAAGTTCTATAATGAAAAATTCCCACTAGTATATGAAAGTGACAAAATAAGAAACTCTCTATCATGAAGATCATGGTGCTATTTTGAAGCACAAGTGTGGAAATAGGATAGTAACATTGTCCCTTCTCTATTTTTCTCTCATTTTCTTATTTGGGCTTCTTTGGCCTCTTTTTTTCCTTTTTTATATTTTTTCTCTTTTTTTATTTCGTCCGGAGTCTCATCCCGACTTGTGGGGGAATCATAGTCTCCATCATCCTTTCCTCACATGAGAAAATGCTCTAATAATGGAAATCAGCACACTTCTATTTATTTACAACTCAAGAATTATAACTCAATACTTAGGACAAAATATGACTCTATGTGAATTCCTTTGGTGGTGTACCGGGATATGCAATGAATCAACAGCTACATGTATGAAAGAATTATAAAGGTGGCTTTGCCACAAATACGATGTCAACTACATGATCATGCAAAGCAATATGACAACGATGGAGCATGTCATAATAAACGGAACGGTAGAAAGTTGCAAGGCTATATATCTCGGAATGGATATGTAAATGCCATAATAGGTAGGTATGGTGGCTGTTTTGAAGAACATATAAGGAGGTTTATGTGTGATAGTGTATCGTATCACGGGGTTTGGATGCACCAGCGAAGTTTGCACCAACTCTCAAGGGGAGAAAGGGCAATGTACAGTACCGTAGAGGCTAGCAAATTGCGGAAGGGTAAGAGTGCGTATAATCCATGGACTCACATTAGTCATAAAGAACTCATATACTTATTGCAAAAGTTTATTAGCCCTCGAAGAAAAGTACTACTACGCATGCTCCTAGGGGAAGGGTTGGTAGGAGTTAACCATCGCGCGATCCCGACCTCCACTCATAAGGAAGGCAATCAAAGAACACCCCATGCTTCAAATTTGCCACACAACGTTCACCATACGTGCATGCTATGGGACTTGCCAACTTTAACGCAAGTATTTCTCAATTTCATAATTACCCAATTAGCATGACTCTAACATTACCACCTTTACATCTCAAAAAAATTATCAAGTATCAAATTTATCATAGTGTTTAATGCACTCCATATGAAATTTTTTATTTTACCCAACTTGGATGCCCATCATATTAGGACTAATTTTACAACCAAAGAAAATTACCATGCTGTTCTAAAAGACTCTCAAAATAATATAAGTGAAGCATGAGAGATCAATAATTTCTACAAAATAAAACCACCACCGTGCTCTAAAAATTTATAAGTGAAGCACTAGAGCAAAATTATCTAGCTCAAAAGATATAAGTGAAGCACATAGAGTATTCAAATAAATTCTGATTCATGTGTATCTCTCCCAAAAGGTGTGTACAGCAAGGGTGATTGTGGTAAACTAGAAAGCAAAGACTCAAATCATACAAGATGCTCCAAGCAAAACACATATCATGTGGTGAATAAAAATATAGCCTCAAGTAAAGGTACCGATAGAAGAAGACGAAAGAGGGGATGCCTTCCGGGGAATCCCCAAGCTTAGGATTTTGGTTGTCCTTGAATTTTACCTTGGGTTCCTTGGGCATCACCAAGATTAGGCTCTTGCCACTCCTTATTCCAAAATCCATCAAATCTTTACCCAAAACTTGAAAACTTCACAACACAAAACTCACCAGAAAATCTCATGAGCTCCGTTAATGCAAGAAAAAAAACCACCACTTTAAGGTACTGTAATGAACTCATTCTTTATTTATATTGGTGTTAAACCTACTATATTCCAACTTCTCTATGGTTCATACCCTCCGATACTAGCCATAGATTCATCAAAATAAGCAAACAACACACGAAAAACAGAATCTGTCAAAAACAGAACAGTCTGTAGAAATCTGTAACTCTTGAATACTTCTGGAACCCCAAAACTTCTACCAAATTAGGAAGTCCTAGGTAATTTTTTTATTAATCTTCTGCAAAAATAATCAACTGAAAAGAAAGTTTCTGTGATTTATTAAAACTAATCTTGTGCGTCCAAAAGTTTATGTTTTTCAGCAAGATCAAATTAACTATCACTGTAGGTTATCCTAAAGGTTTTACTTGGAACAAACACTAATTAAAACACAAAACCACATCTAACCGGAGTCTAGATGAATTATTTATTACTAAACAGGAACGAAAAGTAAAGAACAAAAATAAAATTGGGTTGCCTCCCAACAAGCGCTATCGTTTAACGCCCCTAGCTAGGCATAAAAACAAGAATAGATCTAGGTGTTATCATCTTTGGTATTCAATTCATAAGTGGCTCTCATAATAGATTCATAAGGAAATTTAATTTTACTCCTAGGAAAGTGCTCCATGCCTTTCCTTAATGGAAATTGGAATCTAATATTTCCTTCTTTCATATCAATAATTGCACCAATCGTTCTAAGGAAAGGTCTACCAAGAATAATAGGACATGAAGGATTACAATCTATATCAAGGACAATGAAATCTACGGGCACACAATTCCTATTTGCAACAATAAGAACATCATTAATCCTTACCATAGGTTTCTTAATGGTGGAATCCGCAAGATGCAAATTTAAAGAACAATCATCAAATTCATGGAAACCTAGCATATCACACAAAGTTTTAGGAATCATGGAAACACTAGCACCCAAATCACACAAAGCATTGCATTCATGATTTTTAATCTTAATTTTAATAGTAGGTTCCCACTCGTCATAAAGTTTCCTAGGGATAGAAACATCTAATTCAAGTTTTTCTTCATAAGATTGCATTAAAGCATCAATGATATGTTTGGTAAAAGCTTTATTTTGACTATAAGCATGAGGAGTGTCGGGGAAACTGATCCATGAACACCTACGGGACCGGCGGACCGAGCCCCTTTCGGTTCGGCGGGGGGCGGAGATCGCACGAAGAGCGGATCAAGGCGAAGCACACGAGCAGTTTACCCAACTTCGGAGCTCTCCGGAGAGATAACACTCCTACTGCTGCATGTATGAGTGTATTGAGTTCTTGCTCGGGAGCGCTGAGTACTACAGTACACACTAGCTGCTAATGAGACCGAGCGTGAGTGTTTTTCTGCCTTCGAACCCCCCTCTATGTTGCGCATGGGCCTCCTTTTATATGCTAAAGGGGTCTCCGACAGGTGGCAACGTAGACAAGGGTAAAATGGAAAAGGAATTGCGGTTGGTACAACTACCTGTACAGTGTATCATACCTAACCCTGACGGCAGGGGAAAAAGGCATTAAATGCCCGTCTACGTTGCCCAAATAGTGCAAAAAGGGACCGTCAGGGACGCCACCGCTTGCCACGATGGCAATCTTGTCAGCGTCGCTTGCCACCGCGCACCGCTGGCCGCACAGCCTCTTGCCGCGCGCGCCTGGAAAGGTCCCAGGGCGACACGTTGGTGGATGTGCTGGAGCGCGGGTACAGAGTGGTAGGTTGCTGCGGCAAGCGCCTTGCCGCGGTCGTTGTCTTGTCGCGTCCGGAAGCTTGTCGCTCACTGGGCCTCGCCGGGACGCGTGGCGCGTCGCGGCAAGTTCCTTGAGATGCCTTGGTTGGCCTTCCTAGCAATCTCCTCTTGCCGGGGCCTTGTCTCCTTGGCTTGAATACTTTGTTCTTAAATGGCTCCAAAGGAACCACGGAGGACCTTGGCGGTCACCCTGCAATCCTTGCCGCGGGGTGCTGCAACTGCCCATGCACAAGTTCGGGATACTAGGGTACCCCTACTCTAGTACACTGACAGGAGCCCCCGGGCCTGGGCCACACACGGTGCCGAGCGCTGTTGGGCCAGGCCCAAAACAGGGCACGGGCACGCGCGGCCTGGGTTACGCCGTATCTCACTCTGTATCCACCGCGCCCTCCTCGAACGGCACGCGTCTAATGCGGCGTCATGGGAGAGATCGTGGGTGGTTTTTTTATTCGGAAAGATGGAACGTCCGCCCCCTCCCTCTTTTTCTTGTCGCTGCTGGTCATGTTATGAGAACAATCTGTTAGAGCTGCGACAAGCTATCTTGTAATATGACTCTATTTTGGGTAGCGATTGCCATGTTATTTCCTTTACTTGATTCCTTCCTTTGTATGTTTTTGCCCTACGCTTTTAGGGAACTTGTCGGCGCAGGCACCTTAGTCGCGAGCGCTTAGTGCGGGACGTCAGCAGCCTGCTGGCGGTGCCGCTACCGACAAGAAACCTTGTCGCAACTAGTCGCAGCTCACTTAAGTTGTTGAGCGGACTCGAAACAAAGTAAGGGCGCAACTAGCTACGAGTTGGTTCCTCCGCGCATAGGTTTTCCATACAAAGCACGGTCGTTCGAGGAAGATAACTTAAAAATTTTAAAATTGATTGCTCAAACTTTAGCAACTTAGCTTTTCTGTCGTTTGCTTCCCGGTAAGGCGAAACTTTCTCGAACGACGCTTGGTCCACACCATTATCTTCTCCTTTCCCCCCGGCAAACTTGTGGGCGAGGGAACCTTCCTTTCTTTGAGAAAGAGAAAGAAGAGAAAATAAAGATATGGAGCCTTACGGCTCGTTATTGCTTACCGTGGGTAGGCGCTGCACAAAGTGTCAGATAACGCATGCAAAAAAAAGTAGAAAGCATGAAATTGACAAGATGTGCGGAGCACATGAGCTTTACTTACGCATGGGGTTTGCGCCCGGCTTCGTACAAAGGATTACATGCAACATCGGCAAGACTTGTACAAAAGGCGGTTGCCGGAACAGGTTCCGGCAACCGCGCCCTACGGGTAAAACTTACGAAGATGCTCAATGTTCCAGGAGTTGCTCACCGGAATGCCATCTTCGGTCTCAAGGCGGACAGCGCCAGGCCTAGTGACTCGTCTCACCCGGTAAGGGCCTTCCCACTTCGGCGTCAACTTGTTGGAATTCTTGGCAGACTGAACGCGCCGAAGAACAAGGTCGCCTTCCTCGAGACTTCTGGCATTAACTTTGCGGCTATGGTAGCGGCGCAAAGCTTGCTGGTATCGAGCAGCTCGTACAGCGGCCTGAAGACGGTCCTCCTCAAGGAGCAGCGCGTCATCTTGTCGCAGCTACTCTTGCTCAAGCTCATCATAAGCGAGCACTCAAGGTGACCCGTATACGAGTTCCATGGGGAGAACTGCCTCTGCTCCATAGACTAGAGCGAAAGGTGTCTGGCCAGTGGCTCGATTTGGCATCGTCCTGATCAACCAAAGAACCACCGGCAGCTCCTCAATCCAGTTCTTTCCGCACTTGCGCAGCCTGTCGAAAGTACTGGTCTTGAGCCCGCGCAGCACTTCAGCATTCACCCTCTCTGCTTGACCGTTACTTCTCGGATGAGCAACAAAAGCGAAGCAGACCTTGGCGCCAAGATCTTGGACGTACTGCATGAAGGTGCGGCTCGTGAATTGCGTGCCGTTGTCGGTGATGATCCTGTTAGGGATCCCGAAGCGGCAAACAATCGACCTGAAGAACTTGACTGCTGACTGTGCTGTCACCTTCCTCACTGCTTCCACTTCCGGCCACTTTGTGAACTTGTCGATTGCAACGTACAAGTACTCAAAGCCCCCGACAGCTCAGGGAAACGGGCCGAGGATGTCGAGCCCCCAGACCGAAAATGGCCAAGATAAAGGGATCGTCTGGAGAGCTTGAGCTGGCTGGTGTATCTGCTTGGAATGGAACTGGCACGCTTCACACTTGGTTACTTGTGCAGTTGCATCCTGGAGGGTTGTCGGCCAAAAGAAACCTTGCCGGAATGCTTTGCCGGCAAGTGCTCTTGTGCCAATGTGGTGACCACATATGCCTCCATGTATCTCTGCCAACAGCTTTTGTCCGTCTTCCCGGTGAATACACTTCAATTTCACGCCGTTGAGTCTTCTTCTGTACAATGTGTTGTCGACAAACTGGTACATACTTGACTGCCGGGCTACTCTTTCCGCTTCTTCTTGCTCTTCGGGAAGTTCTCCTGTCTGAAGGAAACGGACAATCTGCTGTGCCCATGCTGGAGCTTGCGGCTCGACAACAAGGACTAAAGGCACATCTGCTGCTGCGGGAACATCCGCTTATACGGTGAGAACCTGCGGCTCAGCCGGAGCTTGACATTCCCCGGCAAGCTTGCCGGAGCAAAACTTGTCGGGAGCGTCTGCTTCAACGGAACAAACCCTAGGGCTTGCCGGAGCAGACTGCTCCTCAGCACCCTTGGTGTTGATCTTGAGGACCTTCTTGGCGGCGGCTTCGGGGAGCTCTGCCGGAAAATAGTCACCAGAAATCAACTTCCTCTTCTTGCTCTGTCCAGTTGATGGCATTACAGACGGTTGAGTCAGTTTTAGCACAAAGATCCCTGGTTCCACAGGTAACTTAAGTGCGGCGCACTTCGACAGGCCATCGGCAATGTCGTTCTGAGCTCTTGGAACATGTTCCATCAGTAGGCCGTCAAAGTGCTCTTCTAGCTTTCTCACTTCATCAACGTAAGCTTCCATCAACGGACTCTGATAATTCTTGTTCACTTGGCAGATGACAAACTGTGAGTCACCCCTGACAATGAGCTTCTTGATCCCAAGGTCTGCTGCGATCCTGAGACCGGCAAGCAAACCTTCATACTCTGCGGTATTGTTCGTTGCTTGCTCCTTGGGAAAGTGCATCTGGACTACGTACTTGAGGTGCTCTCCGGTGGGTGCAACAAGTAGCACGCCCGCACCGGCGCCTTGCAGCGAGAAGGCACCATCAAAGTACATTAGCCACTCTTTGCTTGCTTCCTTGACGGGGATGCTCATTTCTAGAATTTCTTCATCTTGTGTTGGCGTCCATTCTGCTATGAACTCCGCCAATGCTCTGCTTTGGATAGTTGAAGTGCTCTCAAACTTGAGGCCAAAGCTTGACAGTTCCAGTGCCCACTCGACAATCCTGCCTGTTGCTTCTGGATTTTGCAGTATCCTCTTCAGTAGAAAACGAGTGACGACTGTGATCTCATGTGCTTGGAAGTAATGGCGCAGCTTTCTCGAGGCCATGAGAAGGCCGAAAAGCAATTTCTGCACACCAGAGTACCTTGACCTAGCCCCTGCAGAAGGGAACTGACAAAGTAAACTGGGCGCTGCACCATTCTTTTCTGCATCTTCTCACGCGCCTGCGCAGATCCATCTTTGTCGGGACCAGAGCCTGCCGGTGAAGTCCCCTGCTTGTCGCTGGATGCATCTGCTGTGGTTGCTGGCTCATCATCCGCCTCCCTCTCTGCTACTAACGCAACACTAACCACTTGATTGGTTGGCGCTATATATAGCAGCAACTTCTCTTGTGGCTTAGGTGCGACAAGTGTTGGAGTGGAGGACAGGTATCTCTTTAAGTCCTGCAGTGTAGCCTCTGCTTCCGGAGTCCATTTCATTGGACCTGCCTTTTTCAATATTTTGAAAAATGGCAGGGTGCGCTCAGCAGACCTAGAGATAAACCTGCTGAGAGCAGCTACGCAACTGGCAAGTCTTCGTACATCCCTGACGCGCTTTGGTGCTTCAATCTGCTCAATGGCCTTGATCTTGTCGGGATTGGCTTCAATTCCCCGCTGAGACACGAAGAACCCGAGAAGCTCGCCGGAGGGGACTCCAAACACACACTTCTCGGGGCTAAGCTTGAGGTTGATCTTGCGCAGATTTGCAAAGGTTTCGTCTAAATCTTGAATCAGAGTCTCCTTGTCCTTGCTCTTGACCACTATGTCATCCATTTAGGCTTCCACATTTCTGTGTATTTGCGGCTCAAAAGCGTCATGGACTACCCTTGCAAATGTTGAACCAGCATTCTTTAAACCGAAAGGCATCCGTACGAAACAGTATGTGCCACATGGGGTGATGAATGCGGTCTTCTCCTCATCCTCTTCTGCCATGAAGATCTGATGGTATCCTGAGTATGCATCAAGAAATGAAAGCAAGCCACATCCGGCCGTGGAGTCAACAATCTGGTCGATGCGCGGCAAGGGAAATGGGTCTTTGGGACAAGCTTTATTAACATCGGTAAAGTCGATACAAATCCTCCATTTCCCGTTTGCCTTGCGCATGACTACAGGGTTGGCCAACCACGTAGGATGGAGCACTCCTCTGACAAGGCCTGCTGCTTCCAATTTCTTGATTTCTTCTACGATGAATTCTTGGCGCTCCACTGCCTGTTTCCTGACTTTCTGCTTGACGGGCCGCGCATGAGGATAGACGGCAAGATGGTGCTCGATTACTTTCCTGGTAACACCGGGGATGTCAGACGGTTGCCACGCAAATACGTCAACGTTCGCCAGCAGGAAAGCAATGAGCGCGCTTTCCTATTTAGGGCCGAGAGTGGCACTGATGGAGAAGGTACCACCAGTGCCATCCTACTTGGCGGACACCTTCTTGGTCTTTGGTGGAGCTGCCATTGTCTTCTTACACTTGCCGGTGGAGCTCGATGGTGCGTCCTCGACGGTAGCGCAGCACTCCAAAGAGGTGCGCTTGCCGGAGTGGGCATCAGAACTCTTGCCGGACTTGGTCTTCTTCTTCGCCCTGGGAGCTTCAACGGCAAGTGACTTGCGATCTGTTGCGGCTGCTGCTTCCCGGTAGATCTTGTCGGTGCAGATAAGAGCATCCTTCTTGTCGCCAGGGACAGAGATGACACTTATCGGGCCTGGCATCTTTAGCATGTTGTATGCATAGTGAGAGGCTGCCATGAATTTGGCGAGTGCTGGATGGCCGAGTATCCCATTGTAAGGCAATGGAAAGTCAGCAATGTCAAAAGTGACCCTCTCAGTCCTGAAGTTCAACTCGCTGCCAAATGTCACCGGCAACGTGATCTTTCCCTTCGGATTGCTCCTTCCCGGATTGATTCCTTGGAATGTGCCGGTCTCTTCGAGCTCGCCATCAGGGATCTGGAGTTTCTGGAGTACCGCGGAGGAGATCAGGTTCAAGCCGGCCCCGCCGTCAACTAGCATCTTAGTGACCTTGAGGTTGCAGATAGTTGGTGAAACCAACATCGGCAAGCACCCGACCGCAGTTATGCGATCAGGGTGGTCCTCAATATCAAAGATGATAGGCGTGCTGGACCATTTCAGAGGCTTGCATGACTTGACGGGTGGTTCTGCCGCATTGACTTCCCGCACCCACTACTTGAGCTGGCGGTGTGAAGTATGCAGAGAAGCACCGCCGTCAACGCGCAGGACCTCTGTGGCTTTCTGGAACTCCTGCTCATCGGTCTCGTCATCATCCATATCTTCATCGTCGTCGTCATCTTCATCCTTGTCGTGGCCGCGGGGAGGTCTGTCTCCTTGCCGCTGCTTGGCCTTGCCGCGGCGTCCTCCTCGGCCGGGGCGTTTCTTGCCGGCTCCTCCAACACCTTCCTGGGCCTTCTCCTTGTCGCGTCGCTCGTATTCAGCCTTTTGCTGCTCGACAAGCTGCTCGACCTTCTTGCAGCTCTGGAGGTCATGGCCCTTGGTGCGGTGGATCTTGCAGAACTGCTTGTTGGTGCCGTCCTGCTTGTCGGCGACCGCCACAGCCTAGTAGTTGGTGCCTGCGGCAATCTCCTCTCCGGAGCTACCAGCTTTGGCTTTCTTGGCGCCACCTCCGTTGCCGGACTGCTCAACGACTAGCACATCTTTGCCTTTCTTCTTCCTGTTGTTCCGCCGCTGGTTTTTCTTTGCCGGGGCAGCCTCCTCACTATGAGATCCTCCTGCTTCTGTATTCTCTCCGGGGAGTTTCCTCCCTTCCTCAGCACGTGCACACTTGTCGGCCAGGGCATATAGCTCACTGACGTCTCTGATCTTGCACATCGCCATCTCCTCCCGCATCCTGCGGTTTCGCACGTTCTGATGGAACGCGCTGATTACCGCGGCAGGGTGGACATCTGGGATGTTGTGCTGTATGCGGCTGAATCTCTGAATGTACTTGCGCAGGGGCTCTCCTTCCTTCTGGGCGAGCAGATGAAGGTCGCTCTCTTGGCCATGAGGCTTGTGGCCGCCTGTAAAGGCGCCGACAAACTGATGGCATAGGTCTGCCCAGGAGGATATGGAGTTGTCCGGCAAGTGCATGAGCCAGGATCTGACATTGGGCTTGAGCACCAGCGGGAAGTAGTTGGCCAGGATCTTGTCGTCCCGCCCCCTGGCAGCTTGCACCGCGATGGTGTAGATGCTGAGGAACTCCGACGGATGCGACTTGCCGTCGTACTTCTCTGGTACGTCTGGCTTGAAATTCTTCGTGCTGGGCCACTGGACTTGCCGCAGCTCACGAGTGAACGCAGGGCAACCTACCGCATACGGCAAGTCGCCTGGTTTCCCTGGTGCATGCATGTCGACAGAGGGCCCAGCGCGCTGGTTCGATTGACGCCGCGCTTCTCTTCGGCGCTCGATGCGAGTACGAGCGTCTTCTTGCTGTCGTTCGTGAAGAACTTGGCGCTGATCGCGATGAGCTCGTGGATCTGATGATGCGATGGAGTCGCTGTCGAGGTGGATCCGGCGAGTTGGCGATCTTGGCCTTCGGGGTGGAGAGTGCATGGTGGTTGCACCCCCACCGGTTTCGTCGCCATCGGCTCGTGCCTGGCAGTCCTGCCGCGGCAGCGATGTACTCGGCTGCCACGGAGTGTCGCCGTTGGCGAAGCCAATGAGACTCTGAATGGTGGCCCTCCATTCGTCGATCTTGTCTGCCGTTGGAGGGTAATCCAGGAGCAGTTGAGCTCGCGCCAAAGCTTCTGCTGGAGTGGTGGGCGGCAGTGGCGAACGGTGCGAGGAGCGGGATATGCTCGGGCTTCTAACTATGTTAGAAGGAGCAGTATCCCGTCCAGGCGACCGTGTTTCGCTCGTGCCAGCATGTTGGCGTGCATGCTGGTCTTGAGCACCCCGAGATCCACCAGCTCGATCTTGGTCCAACGAACGTATGGCACTGCGAATACCATGATGCTGTCGGTCCTGCGCCTCCTGAGATGGGCGCGATGCATGTACGGACGCCGAGGTCTGCGCAGCCTTGTCCTTGGACCTGGCAGCACCGTGAGCTCCCTCGTCGATGCCCGTTCTTCTGCCGGCGTCTACCCCACCACCCGTTTGCTCCGGTGGTGGTGGGATCGACGTGGACGGAATAGCTGCCGCCGAAGCCTTCTTCTTCGGTGGCATGTCGATGAAGAAGGTGAAGATCTAGCTCGTGTGAACGCCGGATCAGGTTCACACAACCTCGATGCCCCCTACCTGGCGCGCCAAAGATGTCGGGGAAACTGATCCACGAACACCTATGGGACCGGCGGACCGAGCCCCTTTCGGTTCGGCGGGGGGCGGAGATCGCACGAAGAGCGGATCGAGGCGAAGCACACGAGCAGTTTACCCAGCTTCGGAGCTCTCCTGAGAGATAACACTCCTACTGCTACATGTCTGAGTGTATTGAGTTCTTACTCGGGAGCACTGAGTGCTACAGTACACACTAGCTGCTAACGAGACCGAGCGTGAGTGTTTTTCTGCCTTCGAACCCCCCTCTATGTTGCACATGGGCCTCCTTTTATATGCTAAAGGGGTCTCCGACAGGTGGCAACGTAGACAAGGGTAAAAATGGAAAAGGAATTGTGGTTGGTACAACTACCTGTACAGTGTATCATACCTAACCCTGACGGCAGGGGACAAAGGCATTAAATGCCCGTCTACGTCGCCCAAATAGTGCAAAAAGGGACCGTCAGGGACGCCACCGCTTGCCACGATGGCAATCTTGTTAGCATCGCTTGCCACCGCGCACCGCTGGCCGCACAGCCTCTTGCCACGCGCGCCTGGAAAGGTCCCAGGGCGACCCGTTGGTGGATGTGCTGGAGCGCGGGTACAGAGTGGTAGTTTGCCGCGGCAAGCGCATTGCCGCGGTCGTTGTCTTGTTGCGTCCGGAAGCTTGTCGCTCACCGGGCCTCGCCGGGACGCGTGGCGCGTCGTGGCAAGTTCCTTGAGATGCCTTGGTTGGCCTTCCTGGCAAGCTCCTCTTGCCGGGGCCTTGTCTCCTTGGCTTGAATACTTTGTTCTTGAATGGCTCCAAAGGAACCACGGAGGACCTTGGCGGTCACCCGGCAATCCTTGCCGCGGGGTGCTGCAACTGCCCGTGCACAAGTTCGGGATACTAGGGTACCCCTACTCTAGTACACCGACAAGGAGAATTTAGCACGGATTGCAACAAGGAAATACAATCTATCAAAGAGCAATTATCATCATTAAATTCCTTGAAATCCAAAATAGTGGGTTCATTGCTATGTAAAGTTTTGACCTCTTCAATCTCACTTTTACCAATTTTTGCATCAAGATCTAAAAAACCCGAATCATTGGGATGCCTTTTAGCTAAAGTTGACTCATCTCCAGTCCAATCTTTATCAAGATTCATATTGGAAAACAAAGATTTAATAGGAGACACATCAATCTCTTTCAGATCTTCATCCTTATTATCATGAAAACTAGAAGAACACGCTTTCACAAAGCAATCCTTTTTAGCATGCATCCTAACGGTTCTTTCTTTGCACTCATCAATGGAAATTCTCATGGCTTTGAGAGACTCATTTATATCATGCTTAGGTGGAATAGATTTAAGTTTCAAAGAATCAACTTCAAGAGAAATTCTATCCACGTTCCTAGCAAACCCATCAATCTTAGGCAATTTTTCTTCAAGCAAAGCATTGAAATTCTTTTGTGAAATCATAAATTCTTTAACACTAGTCTCAAAATCAGAGGACGTCTTATTAAAATTTCCATAAGAATTGTTGTAGGAATTACCATAATTATTAGAGGAATTACTAGGGAACGGACTAGAATTAAAGTTTCCTCTATACGCGTTGTTACCAAAGTTCCTACCAACAAAATTCACATCCATAGATTCATTATTATTCTCAATCAAAGTGGATAAGGGCATATCATTAGGATAAGAAGAAACACTCTTATTAGCAAACAATTTCATAAGTTCATCCATCTTTCCACTCAAAACATTAATCTCTTCAATTGCATGAACCTTTTTACTAGTAGATCTTTCGGTGTGCCATTGAGAATAATTAACCATAATATTATCTAGGAGTTTAGTAGATTATCCTAAAGTGATTTCCATAAAAGTACCTCCTGCGGCCGAATCTAAAAGATTTCTAGAAGCAAAATTCAATCCGGCATAAATTTTTTGTATAATCATCCATAAATTCAAACCATGTGTAGGGCAATTATGTATCATTAGTTTCACCCTCTCCCAAGCTTGTGCAACATGCTCATGATCAAGTTGATTAAAATTCATAATATCGTTTCTAAGAGAGATGATCTTAGCGGGAGGAAAATACTTAGAGATAAAAGCATCTTTGCACTAATTCCACGAATCAATACTATTTTTAGGCAAAGAAGAGAACCAAGTTTTAGTACGATCTCTAAGCGAAAACAGAAATAACTTCAATTTAACAATATCATTATCCACATCTCTCTTCTTTTGCATATCGTACAATTCAACAAAGTTGTTTAGATGTGTAGCGGCATCTTCACTAAGAAGGCCAGAGAATTGATCGTTCATGACAAGATTCAATAAAGCATCATTAATTTCGCAAGATTCAGCATCGGTACTAGGAGCAATCAGAGTGCTAAGAAAATCATTGTTGTTGGTATTGGAAAAATCACACAATTTAGTATTGTCTTGAGCCATAGTGACAAACAATCCAACACACAAGCACACAAGAAGCAAGCAAAAAGAGACGAATAGAAAAAGGGCGAATAAAACAACAAGGGTGAAGTGGGGGAGAGGAAAACGAGAGGAAAATGGAAAATAATGTAATGCAAGGGATAAGAGTTTGTGATGGGTACTTGGTATGTCTTGACTTGTGCGTAGATCTTTCCGGCAACGATGCCTGAAATCGGCGAGTTGTCGAGAGATCAAATCTTGACTAGATTTGGCGTAAGCCTCCCTGGCAACGGCGCCAGGAATCCTTCTTGCTACCTCTTGAGCATGCGTTGGTTTTCCATTAAAGAGGAAAGGGTGATGTAGAAAAGTAGCATAAATATTTCCCTTAGTTTTTGAGAACCAAGGTATCAATCCAGTAGGAGGTTACACGCAAGTCCTTGTACCTGCACAAACAAATAAGAACCTTGCAACAAACGCGATAAAGGGGTTGTCAATCTCTTCACGACCACTTGCAAAAGTGAGATCTGATAGAGATAATAATTGTAACACCCCCAGTGTCATGCTACAGTAAACTCCTGTTAATGGTGCCACATCATCAAAATTAAATTTTGCTAATCATCGCTTTGTTCCAAACTGACCTCAAATTCAAAGCAAAAGACAAGTCAAAATATTGTTTCTCCAAACTATAATACTAAAATGTTCGCGTTTTAGTATAAATTCCTCTGATCTTTGTCATGTTAAAACCAACATCATTTGACTCACCAATAATTCCCCAATAAATGATGAAGTGGCCCAATATCACTTATGTAGAGCATTTAATTTCAAACATAAATTGGATGGGTTTGAAACAACCCCCAAAACCTTGTGGGCAACTCCATATTATCGCCAAGTATTGTAGTGACAAGTCTCCTGTTCAACAAAAATCATTTAGTATAGAATAAAAATACAAAAAAATAACTAAAGGAGAAAACATAGAGAGGTAATAATCAAAGGAAAAACCATAACTGTGCGCTTAAAAGGCCCAATGAATAGTGCAGCCCAGCCCACCTCTAGTCTCCTTCAACCTCCTGTTCATCCCCATCGCGCTGGAGGCAGAGCGCTCATTCAAATCACCGATGCACACGCGTCGTCCATCCCGCGGTTCCTCCCATTGGTTAAGACGTCGCCAGCGCACCCTCCCGAAACCCTAGCCTCTATTCTTCCCCTCATCCTTTCCCTCTCCCGATTCACTGCGTCCAAGCTACTGTCGTCATCGCTGCCTAATCGTCTCCGCGGCTGTCGTCGCCCCCTCCGGCCGAGCTTGCGCCAGGAGCTCCACCTGCCTCCCCTGCTTCCCCTATGTGGATCAACTCAAGCTCGGAGCCCACACCTTGACCGAATCGATTGCCTTCTTCAACCTCTACCGCCGGTCGTCGCCGTCGGGTCCTCCACCACCAAACCTCCTCGGCCTCCCCGAGCGCACCCACGAGCTTCGCGGTGAGGCCCTCGACCGATTCCCCTGCTTTTCCCCTTTGATCTGTAACCGTAGCCTTCACCTAGTCGGCACCGTAGCTTTGCGTCCGTGTACATGCATCACAGCCACGTCCATTCGCTACTACTATCGCTCGTTACCGCTGCACCTTGTACTACTGCTGCTATACACTACTGCTTGCACCTGCTGATGCCTACCCATTGTTTTCTACTGATGCTTTGCCGTTGTTGCTTCTTGCTGTTGTTGCCGCTGCTCCATGGCTATTGCTGCTCCGTGCGTCCCGTGCTCCCCCTCTCGCGATCACACCGTGCTTCACCGGCCCCGCCACCTTCTGCAAGCGCGCCGCACCCGCCGGTGGCTGATACGTCCATTTTGTATCATGCTTTTATATCAATATTAATTGCATTATGGGCTGTTATTTCACGTTATGTCACAATACTTATTGCTATTCTGTCTTATTTTACAAGGTTTCATGAACAGGGAGAATGCCGGCAGCTAGAATTCTGGGCTGGAAAAGGAGAAAATATTGGAGACCTATTCTGCGCAACTCCAAAAGTCCTGAAACTCCACGGAATATCTTAAAATAAATAAAGAAAAACCGTCTCCAAAGATGAAGGCCAGGGGGCCCACACCCTGCTCACGAGGGTGGGGGCGCCCCCCCCCCCTGGGGCGCGCCCTCCTACCTTGTGGCCCCCCTGGTGGCTCTCCGATGCCCATCTTCTCCTATATGAAGTCTTTCGATGAGAAAAAATTAGAAGGCAACCTTTTGGGACGAGACTCCGCCGCCACGAGGCGGAACCTTGGCGGAACCAATCTAGGGCTCCGGCAGAGCTGTTCTGCCGGTGACACTTCCCTCCGGGAGGGGGAAATCATCACCATCGTCATCACCAACGCTCCTCTCATCGGGAGAGGGCAATCTCCATCAACATCTTCACCAGCACCATCCCATCTCCAAACCCTAGTTCATCTCTTGTATCCAATTCTTGTCTCCAAGTCCGGGATTGGTGCTAGTAGGTTGCTAGTAGTGTTGATTACTCGTTGTAGTTGATGCTAGTTGGTTTATTTGGTGGAAGATCATATGTTCAGATCCTTTATGCATACTATTACCCCTCTGATTATGAACATGAATATGCTTTGTGAGTAGTTACGTTTGTTCCTGAGGACAAGGGAGAAGTCTTGCTATTAGTAGTCATGTGAATTTGGTATTCGTTCGATATTTTGATAAGATGTATGTTGTCTAGCCTCTAGTGGTGTTATGTGAACGTCGACTACATAACACTTCACCATTATTTGGGCCTAGAGGAAGGAATTGGGAAGTAATAAGTAGATGATGGGTTGCTAGAGTGACAAAAGCTTAAACCCAAGTTTATGCGTTGCTTCGTAAGGGGCTGATTTGGATCTATATGTTTCATGCTATGGTTAGGTTTACCTTAATACTTTTGTTGTAGTTGTGGATGCTTGCAATAGAGGTTAATCATAAGTGGTATGCTTGTTCAAGTAAGAACAACACCCAAGCACCGGTCCACCCACATATCAAATTATCAAAGTACCGAACGCGAATCATATGAGCGTGATGAAAACTAGCTTGACGATATTCCCATGTGTCCTCGGGAGCGCTTTTCCTATTATAAGAGTTTGTCCAGGCTTGTCCTTTGCTACAAAAAGGATTGGGCCACCTTGCTGCACTTTATTTACTTTTGTTACTTGTTGCTCGTTACAATTTATCTTATCACAAAACTATCTATTACCACTTATTTCAGTACTTGCAGAGAATACCTTGCTGAAAACCACCTATCATTTCCTTCTGCTCCTCGTTGGGTTCGACACTCGTACTTATCAAAAGGACTATGATAGATCCCCTATACTTGTGGGTCATCAAGACTCTTTTCTGGCGCCGTTGCCGGGGAGTGTAGCACCTTTGGTAGGTGGAATTTGGTAAGGAAAAATTTATATAGTGTGCTGAAATTTTCTATCACTTGTTACTATGGAAAGTAATTCTCTGAGGGGCCTGTTCGGGGTATCTTCACCCCATCCAGTAGAGCAAAGAGTTGCTCCTCAACCTACTGAACCTACTGAACCTATTGAAAATGAAACTCCTTTTGAAATTCCTTCGGGTATGATGGAAAAACTGCTAGCTAACACTTTTACAGGAGATGGAACAAAGCATCCTGATGAACATCTACTCTATGTGGATGAAGTTTGTGGACTATTTAAGCTTGCAGGTATACCCGATGATGTTGTTAAGAAGAAGGCCTTCCCTTTATCTTTGAAGGGAGACACATTGACATGGTATAGGCTATGTGATGATATGAGATCATGGAACTATAAAAGATTGAAATTGGAATTTCATCAAAAGTATTACCCTATGCATCTTGTTCATCATGATCGCAATTATATATATAATTTTTGGCCTCGCGAAGGAGAAAGCATCGCTCAAGCTTGGGGGAGGCTTAAATCAATGTTATATTCATGCCCCAATCATGAGCTCCCAAGAGAAGTAATTATGCAAAGTTTTTATGCTCGGCTTTCTGATAACAATCGCACCATGCTCGATACTTCTTGTGCTGGCTCTTTTATGATGAAGACTATTGAATTTAAATGGAATTTATTGGATAGAATTAAACGCAACTCTGAAGATTGGGACCTCGACGAAGGTAAGGAGTCAGGTATGACACCTAAGTTTGATTGTGTTAAATCTTTTATGGATACCGATATTTTTCGTAAGTTTAGCACTAAATATGGACTTGACTCTAAGATAGTAGCTTCTTTCTGTGAATCTTTTGCTACCTATCTTGATCTCCCCAAGGAGAAGTGGTTTAAATATAATCCTCCATATAAGTAAAAGTAGTTGCACCTATTAAAGTTGAAGAAAAGACTGTCACTTATAATGATCCTATTGTTCCCACATCTTATGTTGAGAAGCCACCTTTCCCTGTTAGAATGAAGGATCATGCTAAAGCTTCAATTGTTGTTCGTAAAAGCAATATTAGAATTTATACACCTCCTGAGCAAGTCAAAGTAGAACCCAATATTGTTATTGTTAAAGATCTCTTGTCTGATAATATTGATGGGCATGTTATTCAATTCTGTGGTGAAACTGCTAGAATTGCTAAACCTTGTGCTAGAGATAAACATAGACCTGTGGTAGGCGTGCCAGTTATTTCTGTTAAAATAGGAGATCATTGTTATCATGGCTTATGTGATATGGGTGCTAGTTCTAGGGTTATACCTATTACCTTGTATGAAGAAATTATGCATGATATTGCACCTACTGAGTTAGAAGATATTGATGTTACAATTAAACTCGCCAATAGAGATACTATATCTGTAATGGGAATTGTTAGAGATGTTGAAGTCTTGTGTGGAAAAATCAAATATCCCGCTGATTTCCTTGTTCTTGGTTATCCACGAGATAGCTTTTGTCCCATTATATTTGGTAGACCCTTCTTGAATATTGTTAATGCTAAGATAGACTGCGAAAAGAATGTTGTTACTATTGGCTTGGATGATATGGTTCATGAGTTTAATTTCTCTAAATTTAGTAAACAACATCGTGAGGAAGAATTTCCTAGTAAAGATGAAATTATTGTTCTTGCTTCTATTGCCGTACCTCCTAGTGATCCTTTAGAACACTATTTGCTAGACCATGAAAATGATATGTTCATGAATGAAAGAAGGGAAATAGATGAAGTATTCTTTAAACAGGAACCTATTCTGCAACACAATTTGCCTGTTGAAATCCTAGGGGATCCTCCTCCACCCAAGGGTGATCCCGTGTTTGAGCTTAAACCGTTGCCTGATAATCTTAAATATGCTTATCTTGATGAAAAGAAAATATATCATGTCATTATTAGTGCTAACATTTCAGAGCATGAAGAAGAAAGATTATTGAAAACTCTAAAGAAGCACCATGCCGCTAGTGGATATACTCTGGATGATCTTAAGGGCATCAGTCCCACTCTATGTCAACATAAAATAAATTTGGAAGCGGATGCCAAACCAGTTCATGATCCTCAATGACGTTTGAATCCCAAAATGAAAGAAGTGGTAAGCAAAGAAATACTCAAGCTTTTGGAGGCAGGTATAATTTATCCCGTTGCTGACAGTCAGTGGGTAAGTCCTGTCCATTGTGTCCCTAAGAAGTGAGGTATTACTGTTGTCCCCAATGATAAAGACGAATAGATTCCGCAAAGAATTATCACAGGTTATAGGATGGTAATTGATTTCCGCAAATTAAATAAGGCTACTAAGAAAGATCATTACCCCTTACCTTTTATTGATCAAATGCTAGAAAGATTATGCAAACATACACATTATTGCTTTCTAGATGGTTATTTTGGTTTCTCTCAAATACCTGTGTTGGCTAGAGATCAATCAAAGACTACTTTTACATGCCCTTTTGGTACTTTTGCTTATAGACGTATGCCTTTCGGTTTATGTAATGCACCTGCTACCTTTCAAAGATGCATGATGGCTATATTCTCTGATTTTTTTGAAAAAATTTGTGAGGTTTTCATGGACGATTTTTCCGTCTATGGTTCCTCTTTTGATGATTGCTTGAGCAATCTTGATCGAGTTTTGCAGAGATGTGAAAAAGAAACTAATCTTGTCTTGAATTGGGAAAAGTGCCACTTTATGGTAAATGAAGGTATTGTCTTGGGGCACAAAGTTTCTGAAAGAGGTATTGAAGTTGATAAAGCCAAGGTTGATGCTATTGAAAATATGCCATGTCCCAAGGACATCAAAGGTATAAGAAGTTTCCTTGGTCACGCCGGATTTTATAGAGGTCCATTAAGGACTTCTCAAAAATTTCTCGGCCTCTGACTAATTTACTACAAAAAGATGTACCATTTGTCTTTGATGATGATTGTGTAGAAGCCTTTGAAATACTTAAGAAAGCATTAGTCTTTGCACCTGTTGTTCAGCCACCTGATTGGAATTTACCCTTTGAAATTATGTGTGATGCTAGTGATTATGCTATAGGTGTTGTTCCAGGGCAAAGAGTTGATAAGAAATTAAATGTTATCCATTATGCTAGTAAGACTCTAGAAAATGCTCAAAGAAATTATGCTACTACCGGAAAGGAACTTTTAGCAGTTGTACTACTTGTGATAAATTCAGACCCTATATTGTTGATTCTAAAGTAACCATTCACACTGATCATGATGCTATTAAATATCTTATGGAAAAGAAAGATGCAAAACCTAGACTTATTAGTTGGGTTCTTTTGCTGCAAGAATTTGATCTGCATATTGTTGATAGAAAAGGAGCTGAGAACCCCGTTGCAGATAACTTATCTAGGTTAGAGAATGTTCTTGATGACCCACTACCTATTGATGATAGCTTTCCTGATGAACAACTAAATGTCATAAGCACTTCTCGTAGCACTCCATGGTATGCTGGCTATGCTAATTATATCATTGCTAAATTTATACCACTAGCTTCACGTACCAACAAAAGAAAAAGTTTTTCTATGATTTGCGACATTACTTTTGGGATGACCCACACCTTTATAAAGAAGGAGTAGATGGTGTTATTAGACGTTGTGTACCTGAGCATGAACAGGAACAGATCCTACGCAAGTGTCACTCCGAAGCTTATGGAGGACACCACGCTGGAGACAGAATTGCACATAAGGTATTGCAATCTGGTTTTTATTGGCCTACTCTCTTCAAGGATGCCCGTAAGTTTGTTTTGTCTTGCGATGAATGTCAAAGAATTGGTAATATTAGTAGATGTCAAGAAATGCCTATGAAATATTCACTTGTTATTGAACCATTTGATGTTTGGGGCTTTGATTATATGGGACCTTTTCCTACCTCTAATGGATATACACATATTTTAGTTGCTGGTGATTACGTTACTAAGTGGGTAGAAGCTATTCCAACTAGTAGTGCTGATCATAACACTTCTATTAAAATGCTTAATGAAGTTATTTTTCCTAGGTTTGGAGTCCCTAGATATTTAATGACTGATGGTGGTTCACACTTTATTCATGGTGCTTTCCGTAAAATGATTGCTAAATATGACGTTAATCATAGAATTGCATCTCCATATCACTCGCAGTCTAGTGGTCAAGTAGAATTGAGCAATAGAGAGCTCAAATTAATTTTGCAAAAGACTGCTAATAGGTCTAGCAAGAATTGGTCCAAGAAATTGGATGACGCATTATGGGCCTATAGAACTGCATATAAGAATCCTATGGGTATGTCTCCGTATAAAATGGTTTATGGAAAAGCATGTCACTTACCTCTCGAACTAGAACATAAGGCATATTGGGCTATTAAAGAGCTCAACTATGATTTCAAACTTGCCGGTGAGAAGAGGTTATTTCATATTAGCTCACTTGATGAATGGAGAACCCAAGCTTATGAAAATGCCAAGTTGTTTAAAGAAAAAAATTAAAAGATGGCATGACAAAAGGATACAAAAGCGTGAGTTTAATGTAGGTGACTATGTATTGCTATACAACTCTCGTTTAAGATTTTTTGCACGAAAACTTCTCTCTAAATGGGAAGGTCCCTACGTTATCGAGGAGGTCTATCGTTCCGGTGCCATAAAAATCAACAACTTCCAAGGCACAAATCCGAAGGTGGTAAACGGCCAAAGGATCAAACACTATATCTCAGGTAATCCTATAAATATTGAAACCAATATTATTGAAACCGTAACCCCGGAGGAATACATATGGCACACTTTCCAGAACGTTCCAGACTCCAAAAATCTCCCCTTTTCTTGTTTTGAGCTGTTTTTCTGACATGTCTAGATCATCATGACGACCCCAAGTGCTTCCAAGGACAAGTTCTTCGAGAAGGTGATCAACCCTTACCTCGCGGAGGTGCTGCGACACCCTCAAACCATTGAGATGCGTGATGGGTTGCTGCACATCCACGATGTTGAGGGACCAAAGGGAACCGGAAGCGTGGAGTCGAGGCTCGAAGCAATGGAGCAACAAGTCTTCAAGTGTCAGGGGATGGTGGAGCGTGGAATCAACGCTAGCCACAAGATGCTCGCGGAGTTCACCAACAAGTACGAGCCGGATGCCAAGAACACCGAGGAGGCCATCTTCAAGCTACATGAGAAGATCGAGCACCTCCAAGCCCAAATCTATGATCTGCAAAACCAAAACTGTGAGTATGAATATAGATTCAAAAGGATGAGTTTGGCTGCAGATTTGAGGATTCCGGAGACTCGATCATCCTTCTATGATGGTGAGCCTATGCCATGGAAGGTGGACGACAAACCTGCATCATCAACAACACCTCCACCGCCAACAACAAAGAAGGAGATATAATCACATGGGTATGGGCACTCCCCTTGGCAACTGCCCTGGTATCGTATCACCATCACAACTCCTATCTTTACCGTTTTTCTTAGTTCGATCCTTTTAGTAGTATCTTAATTTAGTAGAATAAAGTCATGGCATGATCTAGTTTTGAGTTTTGCTTTATGATCCTTCTTTGTAATCGAGTCTGTGAGCTATATAATAAATATTAGTGTTGAGTCAAGGGCTTCATTATTTTGCCATGATCTTGGGTGAATAGAAGAAAAAGAATAAAAAGAATCAAAGAGTTCATATTGATCTTATTGAAAGTAATGACTTCACATAGAAAGAGTATGATGATTAAAAGTTGTTGGGAGTTGGCAAATATAGCTTTGGTCATCGTTGCAATTAATAGGAAGTAATAAGGAAAGAGAGGTTTCACATATAGATATATTATCATTGACATATTTTATGATTGGGAGCACTCATTAAAATATGAAATGCTAAAGAGTTGAGGTTGGACAAGGAAGACAACATAATGAGTTATGTTTTCTTACATCTGAGATAAAGTATGTTGTAAGTGCATCTAGTGCCCCTTAGTGATTTTGGTGTATTGAAGACTTATAGGTTAAGGGACTAATGTGTTTATGAGTGTACACAGGTCTATAAGTCTATGAGGAGTTTGATATTTACAAAGAAAGTCGACCCCTAAAAATGAATATCTTCGACTGAAGATTTTGGTATTCTTGAAGACTTTCATGAAGACTTTGAAAGTGAAGAAATTGGTGTGTCCGTGAAGACTTGATATTCATGCAAGGAATATGAAGCTTGAAGACTTTCGTGTTCATAGTTTTGTTTTTCCCTTTCTTGAGTCATAGGAAACATCGTACTGTTAAAGGGGGTTGAGGAAATACTAAGGAAAAATTTCCATGTGATGCTCAACTCAAAATCCT
Source organism: Triticum dicoccoides (assembly GCF_002162155.2). Lineage (NCBI taxonomy): Eukaryota > Viridiplantae > Streptophyta > Magnoliopsida > Poales > Poaceae > Triticum > Triticum dicoccoides. The sequence continues at coordinate 303,302,635 of NC_041389.1, forward strand.
ACACCTACCAATCCCTTTGAGTGAAGCCATTGGAAATCTCATATAGTTCAGTCAATTTCTTCAGTGACAGAGACGAAGTTCTTCTAGTCGCTGAGGAATTTGTTCTGACTGAGGAGTTAGGAATCCGCCAGTGCTGATTGCCTACACACTGAGGAACATGATAGCCCTGAGGAATTTGAGAGTCAAATTTCCGACCGTTGCTGTGCTGCGTGCCAGCTGTCCCAAAATATCTTATTCACCTAATGGTCATATCATTGAAGGGCATTTATGTCTTATCATGTTGGGCTGCTCCCTAGGCTATAAATAGCCGCCCCCTACAAGCACTAGCTGGTTGGCTGCTCCAAGAGAAACTGACACTTGTCATTTGAGAGCAACCCATCCTCCGAGGACTTTGAGAGAAAATCATCGAGTGAGGCAAAACCCAATCCCAAACACCCACAAACCCAAAGTGAGTGAGCATCACTGAAGAAATTGATCCTGCGTGGATCCGACGCTTGTTACCTTTGAATATTGTGCTTCTTCCAGACGGTTAGGCATCATGGTCTAGAGCATCCAAGAGGAATTGTGGATCGCTGAGTGATCGAAGTCTGTGAAGGTTTGGAAGTCACCTGAAGACTTACCACGAGTGATTGGACGTGGTCTGTGTGACCTTAGTTCAAGGAGAATACGATGAGGACTTGGTGTCCTGAGCTATGTGCTCAGCGACTGGGTGTCTGGGACTGTGTGTCCTCGATTTTAAATACTCAGCCGCTCCAACCAGACGTACAACTGAGACAGCAGTTGGAACTGGTCTACCAAATCATTGTCTTCACCAACCTTACTGGTTCTATTTCCTCAACTCTTTCATTTCCTTATTACTGTGTTGATTGATTGTTCATATCTGTTTTTGAAGACTTTGACTGAAGACTTTCTCAATTTCCTCAGTTAAATTTCTTCAGTCTGTTTGTCTTCATCTTATGTTATCCCGTGTTTACGCTTTCTGTACTCTATGCTTGTCTTCATTTCATCATGATGACCATGTGTGTATTCTGTCATGCTTACTTCTGAGTACTTATTCCGCTGCAAGTAGTTCTTCGCTAAGGAATTTCCTCACCGGCAAATTCCTTAGTGAAGAATTCTTAAAAATCGCCTATTCACCCCCCCTCTAGTCGATATAACGCACTTTCAATTGGTATCAGAGCAAGGTGCTCCCTTGTTCTACGTGATTTTGGTTTAACCACCTGGAGTTCTAGTTATGTCGACCGCAGGTATGATCAAGGTCTCTGCTGGGTGTCCTACCTTCGATGGCACGGACTACCCCTACTACAAGAATAAGATGCGAATGCATCTTGAAGCAATTGACAACGATATCTGGTACGTTGTGGAAAACGGTGTTCCCTCAGTCACACCTTACCTAAATGCTGCTGATGTGAAGAGATTCAAGAAACTCGATTCTCAAGCGAAGAATATCATATGTGGTCATCTGAGTAAAGGGCAGTATGGTAGAGTGAGTGCTTTGGAAACTGCTAAGCTTATCTGGGATAGGCTCTCCAAAGTAAACGAAGGAGTCTCAACTCAACGTGACTCTCGTGTTGACGCTCTTCGCAATCTCTTAAACCGCTTCAAAAGACTCGACAATGAAAATGTTTAGCAAACCTTCGATCGCCTTACTGATATCTCAAATGAGCTTCAAGCGCTCGGTGCCACTGACATCACCGACCATGAGGTGGTGAAGAAATTGCTGAGATCACTCGATTCTTCATTTGACACTCTGGCACTGATGATTCAAGAGCGTGCTGATTACAAGTCACTAGATCCCGCTGATATCCTCGAGAGGCTAAATACTCATGAGTTCCACCTTGCTGAAAATAGAGATCTCTATGGTTCAAGCTATGGCAGAACACGTGCCCTGAAGGCCAAGGCAGTGTCTGAATCTGAATGTGAAGATTCTGGTAGTAGTCTTGGTAATCCTGAAGAATTGAGCCAGGAGCTAGCGCTGCTCGTGAAGAAGTTTCAGAAATTCTCAAGACGTGGTCGCTTTGGAAAATCTTCAAGGAGCAGTGATTCCTGATCAAGTGACTATAAGAGAAGTCTATGCCATAAATGCAAGAAGCCTGGTCACTACATTCAAGATTGTCCTCAGTGGGACAAGGAACTAAGGAAGAAGAAATACAAGGATTACAGTTCTGATGATACCAAGAAGAAGAAGAAATCTTCAAAGTCTTCATCATCAAAATACTCGAAGTCTTCATCCCACAAGAAGAGCAGCTCCAAGAAGGCTCGGGCATTCATTGGCAAGGAAATGGATTCTGAGGCTAAATCTGAGGATAATGAGGAAGAGGAGGCATCCGAGGAGTCTGAGTCAGGTGTGGCAAGTCTAGCTCTTGCTACTGCATTTGTCAGCAAGTCTATCTTCAACTCTGAAGAAAATGGCAACACCAACAACGCTGATGAAGACAATGACAACTATGCTCCCACCTATTTCTTCATGGCAAAGGCTGCTAAGGTAACTAAATACCCCTCCTCTGAATCAAGTGAGGATGAATCTGATGAAAATCTTAAGCCTAGCTACTCTAAACTTGCTAAGATTGTTGTGAAACAACAAAAGGCTATTGAAAAAACTTGAAAACATGCTAGACAAAAGTGATGATATGTTGGGTGATGAAATGGACCGCACTAAAGACTTAACTGAAAATCTTCAGAGACTTCAGTCTAAGTTTGACAACCTTCAAAGTCATCATAAAACTCTCTTAACTGATCACGAGAAGCTTTCTTATGAATTTCTTCAAAGAAAGCAAGATCTTGAGAAGCTAAGAGTGAGTTATGAAGATCTTCAGAAGGAGCGTGATTCATTACTTGCTCAACAAATCAGCGCTACTCAGGAAGAATTTGATCCTCCATGCTTAAAGTGCATTGAACGTGAATCTGCTAATTCTTCACCTGGATGTTCAAATGCTTCAAATGTTACAAATTCTTCACCTGCCTCTGCTATCACTAATTCCTCATCTGAGGACATTGCTAGTATCACTAACAATGCAAGGCTGAAGGAATTGTATATGACAGGCATGTACAAAATCCTCAAAGGGCATCAGACTCTTTGTGATGTGCTTAAATAGCAGATCCTCAACAGAAACCCTAGGAAAGAGGGTATTGCCTTTGAGAGGAAACTCAATGCTGATGGAACATATTGGAAGCCTGAGCAGTACCCCAAAACCTCATGGGTTGCTGCAAAGGGACCTCCAGTTGATCCATCTAACTTATCTGGCTTTACATGTCAATCTCCTCATTCTTCTGATGAGTCTTTTGACTCCAACTATAAACTGTTCAAAAATCAGAATGGTGAAGTATTTGCTAGATATGTTGGCACTAACTGCAGGAACGGTTCCCCTATGAAGAAAATCTGGGTTCCAAAAGTTATGTTGAAAGTCTTCAGGTGAATGTACTCATGACACCACCAGTGAAGAATAGGAACCCCAAATCAAACTCTTCATATGAACCAAATTCTTCATATGGATCCAAGTCCTCATACAGACCAAATTCCTCAAAAGGATCAAAATCCTCATATGAACATCATTGTGCTAACAAGTCTATTTCGCAGGGTAGAGCTAAGGGCTATGAATATGTGCATTATTCTTCAAATCATTATGTTCATAAGTCCTCGAAGAATTTCTCTGCTTATTCATATGCTTACCCTAACCCCTCTTATGTGAAACGAAGTGGACTGGCGTCCATGCCACCTTTCTCATATGGTGCTCGCAGAGTGATGAATTCTTTGCCACCCCTCCAGATGTGGGTGGTGAAGAAAAAGAACTAATCTCTTATGCAGGGTCAGGTCTCCAGTCATGCTCAAAACGACTGAAGAATTTGCTGGAGACCTAAACAATGCCTGAAAGGACGCATGCGAATCATGATGAAATGAACTTTCATTTCACACGTGCTCACACTGCTTATCTGTGCTATTGCTTGATGAAATTGAACTGATGATACTGATGTCATATTCTTCACTAATGAAGTATATGAGTTTGTAAGCTGCACTAATTCATCTGCAGGATGATCAACCCAAAGCAAATGAGTGGGTCCTCGATAGTGGATGTACAAATCACATGACTGGTGACAAGAATCTATTGATGGATGCTCCCTTAACACCGTCACATCTGAAGCATATCATCTTCGCTGACAAAGGGAAAAGTCTGGTATTGGGTCTAGGTATGGTTGCGATCTCTAAGGACATACACATGGACAAAGTCATGCTTGTCGAGTCCTTAGGATACAACCTCATGTCTGTCTTGATGCTTTGTGATCTTGATATGGTTGTTGTCTTTGGCAAGTATCGTTGTGTTGTGATCATGGAAGCTGACAATTCCAAAGTCTTCGAAGGCTTTAGGAGAGGAGACTTGTACATTGTTGATTTCTCTACAGGACCACAACCTGCCGTGTGCTTACATGCAAAAGCTTCAAAAGGCTGGCTATGGCATCGACGACTTGGTCATGCTGGTATGAGGAATTTGCACACGCTTGCGAAGAAGAAGCATGTCATTGGCATTGAGAATGTCAAATTCCTCAAGGATCACTTGTGTGGTGCCTGTGAAGCTGGAAAAATGACCAAGGCCAAGCATCCAGCGAAGACTATCATGACCACCACTCGACCATTTGAATTGCTTCACATGGATCTTTTCGGTCCTAATCATTATTCTGTTGTGACTAATGATGCATCTCTATATGGCTTTGTTATTGTTGATGATTATTCTCGTTACACATGGGTACACATTGTTACTTACAAACATGAAGTGCAGGAAGTCTTCAAATGATTTTCCTCGAGGGCTTCAACCAACTTTGGTGTGAAGATCAAGCACATCAGGAGTGACAATGGAACTGAGTTCAAGAATTCTGGTCTTAATGACTATCTTGATGAACTTGGTATTACTCATGAGTTATCTGCTCCCTATACTCCTCAGCAAAATGGCGTCGTGGAGCGCAAGAACAGAACTCTTGTTGAGATGGCTCGCACTATGCTTGATGAATACAAAACGCCTCATCGTTTTTGGATTGATGCAATTGATACTGCGTGCCACATCATCAACAGAGTATATCTTCACAAATTCTTCAAGAAGACTGCCTATGAACTCCTCACTGACAAGAAACCCAATGTGAGTTATTTCAAAGTCTTCGGTGCTAAATGTTGGATTAGAGATCCCCATCACAATGCTAAATTTGCACCGAAAGCACATGAAGGTTATATGCTTGGTTACGGAAAGGACTTGCACACCTACAGAGTCTTCAACATCGCTCTTCACAAGATTGTTGAAACTGTAGATGTGCGGTTCGATGAAACTAATGGCTCGCAAAGAGAGCACCTACCTTCTGTGATAGATGAACCAGCACCTGAGGATTCTATCAAGTTCAAGGCTACTGAGGATGTCCTTCCTACCGAAGAATCTACTGAAGAATTCATTCCAGAACGTGAAGATCGTCGAGCTAATGCACCTGAGGAAAATGCTAAAGAAAATGGTGCTGAAGAAAATGCTGATAAGGTTCCTCGATGACCACCAGCTCATCCTCGCGTTGCAAAAGAAGTGCAAGTTGAAAAGATCATCGATGACATTGAAGCACCAGGTCCTCTCACCCGCTCAAAAGCTTCACATTTATCTAACTTTTGTGGGCATTATGCTTTTGTCTCTATCACAAAGCCCACTAAGGTAGATGAAGCATTTCTGGAGCCTGAATGGATTCAGGCCATGCAAGAAGAATTACATCAGTTCGAGCTCAACAATGTCTGGGAACTGTTCAAACGTCCAGATCCTCGCAAGCATAATATCATTAGCACAAAGTGGATCTAACGCAACAAGCAAGATGAAAATGGCCTTGTGGTGAGGAATAAGGCACGACTTGTAGCTCAAGGCTACACACAGGTTGAAGGAATTGATTTCGATGAAACTTTTGCACCTGTTGCTAGACTTGAGGCTATTCGCATATTACTTGCTTATGCTAACCATCATAATATCACTTTATTTCAAATGGATGTGAAAAGTGCATTCCTCAATGGTAAGCTTGAGGAAGAAGTATATGTTGCTCAACCCCCAAGTTTTGAAGATCCAAAGAATCCTGACAAAGTCTTCAGACTCAACAAGGCCCTCTATGGCCTCAAGCAGGCCCCTCGGGCGTGGTATGATACTTTGAAGGAATTCTTCGTGAAGAATGGCTTCACACCCGGTTCACTCGACCCTACTCTCTTTACTAAATCTTATGATGGTGAACTGTTCGTGTGCCAAATATACATTGATGATATTATCTTTGGCTGTACTGACCAACGCTATAGTGATGAATTTGCCTATATGATGAGTGAAGAATATCAAATGTCTATGATGGGAGAGTTGAAATTCTTCTTAGGTCTTCAAATTCATCAATAGCACAATGGCATATTCATATCTCAGGAGAAATACCTCAAGGATGTTCTGAGGAAATTCGGCATGCAAGATTGCAAAGGAGTCAAAATTCCTATGCCCACAAATGGCCATCTATGCACTGATGAAAATGGTATTGACTTCAATCACAAGGTATACCGCTCCATGATTGGTTCTTTATTGTACTTATGTGCATCTAGGCCAGATATAATGCTTAGTGTTTGCATGTGTGCCCGATTTCAAGCTACACCGAAGGAATCACACCATAAGGCTGTGAAGCATATTCTTCGATATCTAGCTCACACACCAACACTAGGACTATGGTACCCCAAGGGCTCTACTTTTGATCTCATGGGATATTATGACTCTGACTATGCTGGTGATCGTGTGGACCGCAAGTCAACATCTAGTACTTGTCATTTCCTCGGACGATCTTTGGTCTGTTGGTCCTCGATGAAACAGAACTACGTATCACTGTCTACTGCTGAAGCTGAGTACATTGCTGCTGGTTCTTGCTGTGCTCAATTGCTGTGGATGAAGCAAACTCTCGAGGACTACGGCATCAACGTGAAGAATGTGCCTCTCTACTATGACAATGAGAGTGCCATCAAGATTGCTCACAACCCAGTTCAGCACTCGAAGACAAAGCACATTCAGATTCGTCATCATTTTCTTCGTGATCATGTGTTGAAGGGCGACATTTCTATTGAGCATGTGAAGACTGAGGAACAGCTAGCCGATATCTTCACCAAGCCCTTGGATGAGGAGAGATTTAGCAAGTTGTGGTGTGAGCTAAATATCTTAGAGTCTTCGAATGTTCTTTGAAAAGGACACACATCCTAACACTTATGCAAAATTGATGACTTAGATGTGCAACACATGAAGAAACGTTTTTCTTCAATCAATGAGGAATAACACTCTAAGTGTGAATATTAATGAAGAATTTGATTCTCAGAACCCTACGACAATTGTATGCGGTGTCTGAAATCATCATTCTTATATGGTGGGACACGCCACCACCAAAGTTGAAAATCTTCAATTTAAGTTTTTCCTCAGTTATGATATTCTTCAGTTTTTCAAATTCTTCAACCTGTCAAAATCTTCACTGTTTCCGTCATTTTTCTTCATTGGCTATATATTTATATATGAGTTTATGTCCTCTACAACATTCACTTATGGCTATTTCTTCAAGTTGCATTTTACTGCTAAGTGAATGGGATCGGGCCCTTCCCCCTCTATGCTATACTCAACCCAATCTATTCACAAATTCTTCATGTGCGTTCTATTTGAAACTCGTTCAAAATCTTCATTGTGTCCTTGTCAGCTGAAGCAATTGCAAACGGAACTTTAAAACTAATCTTATCCAAATTTTTGGTTTTGCCGCTCAAGCCGTCCCGTATCCCACGATGGACTTATCTATTCACCCACGATCTAACACGATCTCCAATTTTCAGTACGTGGGTGACACATGTCAAGCGAATGAGAAGGGCCAGGGGCACGTTCGTCCTAAATCTTCGGGCGAACAGTTTTTCACTGCGACTATAAATACCCCCTACCCCTTCCTCACTTCCTTTACTCCGCTCGACCGCTCTCTCTCTCTCGCTCGAGCTTCTCAAACCCTAGAGCCGCCGCTACTCCATCGTCGCCGGTGAGGAAGAGCTTCACTACCTCGACCTCGTCACCGTCGTACTCGCGCCGGCCACGGAAATCTTCACTCCGCCACCACCGTAGTTGTCTTCCACCACCAAGTTAGGGCGTGGAAGATCTGAACTGACGAGCTCCAAATCTACACTTCTCAGTTCGTTGTGTTCTTCATCAAGGGTAATTAAAAGTTACTTTTACTGCCCTCTTTGATTCAAATTTTCTCTACAAAATCTTCAAAGGTGTTTTATTCTTCAAATCCTCACACACAAAACACCTCACTAGTCATCTGCTCTTGATTCATTTCTCTAAGCATCATTTATCTTCAAGATTCCTCAATTGTGTGGATCCTCAATCTATACAACTCTGGAACCTAAGACAAAGAACGCTTAGTGAAATTCTTCAAGACTCATCTGGTCAAATTCCTCAAACTTGTTCTTTTTGAAAACCTTCTGAGAACGCATATGACCTCTTCAAATCCCTCGCAACTATACTCTGTTCACAGGTACTCATGTCTGTTGCTGAATCACTAGGTTCTCATCAACTTAACTCATTTGCAGCGTTCCTCGAAGAAAAGTTGCATACTTCTTCACAGAATTCGATTGTTCAAATCCCTCAACTAAAGAATATGGCAGAAGGTAAGAAACCAAAGAAAGGAGGAAAGAGGCCTGAGGTCATGACTGCATTTGAAATTCCTGAGGACATCTATGCTGACTATTGCACACCTGATGAGGCTAAGTTCAGAAAGGAGAACAAAAATCAGCGCAAGGTGCGCATACAGAGGATTGAAAGGAGATGGGCAAGAGAATGGAGGGAGTACAGATATGTAACTCCAAAGTATATGAAGAAATTTGCTCTAAATCCTCCCTGCCCAAGAGCTCTATTGCCACCTGGCCAAGAAGCTGACCCCACCAGCATCAAGCGTGGTGAGGATTTCCCTCAAGTATGGGCCAAACGCCAAGCCAAGTTGGCAAGACAAGCCAAAGAAGCAGTGAGGAAATTCAATGAAGACTCTGCTACTGCTGCTACCACTGAGGCCTCTATCGGGCCTAGAAAATCAATGGCAAAGAAGCCCACTCACAAGCCAAGTGCTTCACCAATTGTGCCCTCACGGCCAAGTTCCTTAGCAATGCCCTCACGGCTAGAATCTTCAAAGCCCTCACAGCCAGAATCTTCAAAGCCCTCACGGCCAGTTCCTCATGCTGCTCCTGCTCCTTCAAAGTCCTTAGCTCCTTCCCCAAAGTCCTTAGTTGCTCCGGCAAAGTCCTCAACACCTGTACATTTGGCTACATGCCAAAGGTCTGCAGGCATCTCTATTGCCTCTGGTGTCTCAGCGAGTTCCTCAGCTGCACCAAATTCTTCATTAGGCCCCACTCTTCTGAAGACCAAGGCAACTGCTGGACGAGGTCCTCGGCCTAGTCCGAAGAAGAAACAGGTTGCCTTCCAAGTGCCATCTGACGATGAAGCTAATGATGATGAACTTGCAGAAATCATCAAAGACAGGCAAGAAAGGGCTGCTAGAGCCAAAGGCACAAATGTGCCACTACTTTTGGATCCAAAGGCGATCCTCGACTACATTGATCTCTGGCACAAGGACCCAAACACCCCTATGCCTGACTTTCATTTGACTCCTGGCCAAAATCACATGCTGACACATTTCATCACTGAAGAGAAATGGAAATTTGAGAAGGCCAGGCAAATCAAGAAGGCTCAGTTCAGGAAAGAGAAGTTCCTGAGGAACAACGTTGTCACAATGACAACTGATGAACTCCTCAAGATCCAGTGTAAAATCAAAGCCCTCAGCGATGATTTCAATGCTTATTATGCTGATTGGCAAGGAGCCAAAGTCAGGTTCGTTAAACTGACTAAGAAGTTCACCAATGTTGCAGCCCCATCGCAACAAGAAATTCCTCAAGCTGAAGCCTCTGTTCAGCAAACTGAAGAACATGCCAGCACCGCTGATGACTTTCAGGCTGCTGATGAAAATGCTAGTTCCAGAGCTGATGACTCCATTCCAGCCGCTGAAGACATTGCCAGGGCATCCACTAGTGGTGGGCCTGAAGAAAATGAAGAAGTCAGGGCAACTGCATCAGTTGCGCCTAAGGAAATTCAAACAGATTCCTTAGCTCCTCCTGCGCCTACACCAACTCCTACCCTTCCATCTGCATCAGATGTGAGGAAGACCAAGGCTGCAGAGAGAGCTGCAGTGAAGAAAAGGAAAGCATCATCTGCTTCAGATTCTTCAGCTCCAAAGAAAATGAAGACTATGACCAGCTCACTTGAGAATCCAATTGATGTTTTTCCAATTTCCTCCATGCCATCAAAGGACCTTGTTCCTTTTGGAGAAGAATATGTGATCCCTAATGGATCTGATGAAGAAAATCATTCTATTGCTTTGTCAGAGCATGGATGCGATCCCTTCAACGCCCGTTGCTTCCTCGCCAATGCCTCAGTTCACAGCTGAAGAGGACGGTGTTGAAGAAATTGAAGATGAAGACGTGGATATTGGATGCGCTACGCATGTGATGAATGATGACTTTTGGGAAAGTCGGCATCCCAATTCTCCACTATTCACCCCAATACAACAAATACCTCAGTCCCCTGCACCAACCGTTCAAATAGGCTCTGAAGAAACTCATCCTACCTCATCTGTGCATGAAGAAATTCTAGCCACTAGTGCTGAAGAAACTGCTGCTGCTAATACTTTGAACATGCAGACTGCCACTGAAGAGGAACCAGAAATTCCTCAGCCTGAAGAACCAGAGATTGCGATTCCTGAGGTTGTGATGCAACTCACTGACACTCTTGTGCCCAAGCCAAAGGATCCATTCTCAAAGAAGGAAAAGTTCAAGGCTGCTGATTTCTTCAATGAGCATGTGTTCTTCACTGACTACAATCCCTATGATTCTGCTCGCATAAGGAAGAGGCGTTTCTGGACTGCTAGTCAAGCCAATTTCTATTCCTCAGTGCTATTCGACAAAGACAAAGTCTTCGATCATGCACACATTCCTCACGTGGACATGGAATCTCTGTCGTGCTTCGAGCCAGTCCTCAGTGTTCTTCATGATGCAGGATTGTTGAATTTCTGCACTGGCATCTGTGATTGGAATGAAGAACTCATTCTTCAATTCTTTGCAACGCTGCACATCACAGGAAATTCTGAAGATGTGAACTCATGAGTGCTGGACTGGATGTCAAAAAATACTCACTACAAGGCCCCAGCAACTAAATTGCTTCGTGCCCTCCCACTCAGTCCTCCCCTTGATGGTACTCATTGCATCTACAATGAACCTGATCTTACAAATCATTACATGCAAGTGCTGATGAAGCCTTTGAAGCCAGGGCAGGCCCCACGAACCAAATTCCTCGTCAAGGAATTATTGTATGTGCCTCGGACTGTCTATCGCATTCTGACGAAGACAATGAGTCCTATCAAAGGCCACGACTCAAATGATGAATAAGTCGTTGGCATCATGAAGAATATGCTTTTCAATATCATTCATGGCGTTCCCGTCAACTTCCATGATTTCTTCATGAGGACTCTGGCAAATATTGCTCTGTCACCATTTGAGCTGAAGCCTTATGCGCCATGGATTATGAGGTTCATCAGGACAAGGTCTTCACTCAACTACAAGGCTGATACTCTGAACCATGGCAGCTACTTGCCTCCAATTGAAATGCTCAAACAGACATTTTCCTCAGCTGATGACAAAGGCAAGGCAACTGCTGTGATAGATGAAGGCATTCGTCCATTGGATGGTCAATTTCGCAAGGCTGCATCCTACTCCACCAGTGATGACTCTGCCACACATGACTCTGCCGCCAACACCCCTGCCAAGCAAATTCCTCAAGCCACAGCAACCAGGGTGATGACTGATCATGAGTTACTCCTCAGTCTTCATCAGAAAGTTGATTGCAATCGTAAATGGGTCAAGCGTTAGTTTGGTTCAATTCTTTACAACATGACCTCAACACACGATGCAGTGAAGAAAAACCAATACTATCTCCATGAAACCTTCAACCATACCTGGGCTGTGCTATCTCATATCTACAGCGCAGAAGATCTGAAGAGCATGGGTCTCAAGGAAGAATTTGACCGGTCTGCACCTCCACCAAAGAAATTCAAGAAGGTCAAGGTTCCTTCCTTGGTGGCCATCTCCTATTCTTCATGGCGCGAAACTGATGAAAATGAAGACTTGGACAACACTGCGATAGGCCCTACTACGACAACTGACCCCGACAATGCTGGCGCTCCTCCATCAACTTTATATTCTTCAGGGGCGTTAGTCCTCAGTTTCGATCCTTTTGGTCATTCGATGACAAAGGGGGAGAAATCTGAGTTAGCCTTCAAGCGGGTCTATTATATGGGCGTTTTTTTGCTAAGTTACAACTCTCGCTCTTCTAAAACTTTTATTGGATCGAGTTGTAATCTTAAACCCGATGGTGCTCTGATACTTTTGATGCACTGTGAATTGACACTTTTGATGCGTTATTCTGCATGCTTGTTCCTCATTAATATTATTGCACGCATGCTGAACTTCTTCAGGTACCATATTTCATCATGCATTTCAAATTCTTCGCATTATATGTCAAATGCATGTATGAATTAAAAGATATAGGGGGAGATCTCCATGATTCAACTCTTCAAGTGTGCATTGCTTCAAAAGCAAATTCCTCACTCTGCACATCTTCAGGGGGAGTTCTTCTATATCTTGCAATCAAATTCCTCAATATCTGTACTTACACTTCATATGTTTATCCCCGTTGAAAACTTAACCTATATTGCCATCAATCACCAAAAAGGGGGAGATTGTAAGTGCATGTAGTGCCCCTTAGTGATTTTGGTGTATTGAAGACTTATAGGTTAAGGGACTAATGTGTTTATGAGTGTACACATGTCTATAAGTCTATGAGGAGTTTGATATTTACAGAGAAAGTCGACCCCTAAAAATGAATATCTTCGACTGAAGATTTTGGTATTCCTGAAGACTTTCATGAAGACTTTGAAAGTGAAGAAATTGTTGTGTCCGTGAAGACTTGATATTCATGCAAGGAATATGAAGCTTGAAGACTTTCATGTTCATAGTTTTGTTTTTCCCTTTCTTGATTCATAGGAAACACCATACAATTAAAGGGGGTCAAGGAAATACTAAGGAAAAATTTCCATGTGATGCTCAACTCAAAATCCTACACCAACCAATCCCTTCGAGTGAAGCCATTGGAAATCTCATACAGTTCAGTCAATTTCTTCAGTGACAGAGATGAAGTTCTTTTGGTCGCTGAGGAATTTGTTCTGACTAAGGAGTTAGGAATCCGCCAGTGCGGATTGCCTACACAGTGAGGAACATGATAGCCCTGAGGAATTTGAGAGTCAAATTTCCGACCGTTGCTGTGTTGCGTGTCAGCTGTCCCAAAATATCTTATTCACCTAACGGTCATATCATTGAAGGGCATTTATGTCTTATCATGTCGGGCTGCTCCCTAGGCTATAAATAGCCGCCCCCTACAACACTAGCTGGTTGGCTGCTCCGAGAGAAACTGACACTTGTCATTTGAGAGCAACCCATCCTCCGAGGACTTTGAGCGAAAATCATCGAGTGAGGAAAAACCCAATGCCAAACACCCACAAACCCAAAGTGATTGAGCATCACTGAAGAGATTGATCCTGCATGGATCGGACGCTTGTTACCTTTGAAGACTTTGCTTCTTCCAGACGGTTAGGCGTCATGGTCTAGAGCATCCAAGAGGAATTGTGGATCGCTGAGTGACCGAAGTCTGTGAAGGTTTGGAAGTCGCCTAAAGACTTACCACGAGTGATTGGACGAGGTCTGTGTGACCTTAGTTCAAGGAGAATACGATGAGGACTTGGTGTCCTGAGCTGCGTGCTCAGCGACTGGGTGTCCGGGACTGTGTGTCATCGATTTTAAATACTCAGCCGCTCCAACCAGACGTACAACTGAGACAGCAGTTGGAATTGGTCTACCAAATCATTGTCTTCATGAACCTTACTGGTTCTATTTCCTCAACTCTTTCATTTCCTCATTACTGTGTTGAGTGATTGTTCATATATGTGTTTGAAGACTTTGACTAAAGACTTTCTCAATTTCCTCAGTTCAATTTCTTCAGTCTATTTGTCTTCATCTTGTGTTATCATGTGTCTACACTTTCTGTACTCTGTGTTTGTCTTCATTTCATCATGATGACCATGTGTGTATTCTGTCATGCTTACTTCTGAGTACTTATTCCGCTGCAAGTAGCTCTTCGCTAAGGAATTTCCTCACCGGCAAATTCCTTAGTGAAGAATTCTTAAAAATCGCCTATTCACCCCCCCCCTCTAGTCGATATAACGCACTTTCATATGTTGTCATGGATCCTCTAACGTGTTGAGCTTGCCTTTCCCCCTCATGCTAGCCAAATTCTCAGCACCAAGTAGAAATACTACTTGTGCTTCCAAATACCCTTAAACCATTTTTGCCATGAGAGTCCACCATATCTACCTATGGATTGAGTAAGATCCTTCAAGTAAGTGTAATCGGTGCAAGCAATAAAAATTGCTCTCTAAATATGCATGACTTATTAGTGCGGAGAAAATAAGCTTTGTACAAACTTGTTGTGGACGTAATAAAAGCGACGGACTACATAATAAAGGTCCACATACAAGGGGCAATATAAAGTGACGTTCTTTTGCATTAAGATTTTGTGCATCAACCCTAAACGCGCATGACAACCTCTGCTTCCCTCTGTGAAGGGCCTATCTTTTATTATTATCCTCTACCTTATGCAAGAGTCACGTTGATCTTCACCTTTCCTTCTTCATTTTATCCTTTGGCAAGCTCAGCATGTTGGAAAGAACATGATATATATATCTAATTGGATGTAGGGGAGCATGAATTATTATTGTTGACATTACCCTTGAGGTAAAAGGTTGTGGGGCAAAACTATAAGCCCCTATCTTTCTCTGTGTCTTATTAAAACTCCGTAACCGCAAGTATTGCGTAAGTGTTAGCAATTATGAAGGACTTAGTGATAGTTGAGTATGTGTACTTGCTTTTAAGCTCTGACATAGACTCTTTCCGATGTTATGATAAATTGCAATTGCTTCAATGACAGAGGTTATAATTTGTTGGTGCTCAATAAGGTTTCTGATTCATACTTTTGCATTGTGAAAAGATCATCACTTGAACATAAGTAATCATATGACAAAATCTATATATGTTGTTGTTATGGAAATAATCATGATACCTTCATGTCCGTATTTTATTTTTGTCGACGCCTCTACCTATAAACATGAGGACATATTTATTGTTATCGGCTTTTCGCTTGAGGATAAGCAAGGTCTAAGCTTGGGGGAGTTGATACGTCCATTTTGCATCATGCTTTTATATCAATATAATGGCATTATGGGCTGTTATTTCACGTTATGTCACAATACTTATGGATATTCTCTCTTATTTTACAAGGTTTACATGAAGAGGGAGAATGCCGGCATCTGGAATTCTGGGCTGGAAAAGGAGCAAATATTGGAGACCTATTCTTCGCAACTCCAAAAGTCCTGAAACTCCACGGAATATCTTAAAAT
This sequence comes from Triticum dicoccoides, assembly GCF_002162155.2. Taxonomy (NCBI): domain Eukaryota; kingdom Viridiplantae; phylum Streptophyta; class Magnoliopsida; order Poales; family Poaceae; genus Triticum; species Triticum dicoccoides. The sequence continues at coordinate 303,318,235 of NC_041389.1, forward strand.
AAATAAAGAAAAATCATCGCCAAAGATGAAGGCCAGGGGGGGCCACACCCTGCTCACGAGGGTGGGGGCACCCCCCTGGGGCGCGCCCCCTACCTCGTGGGCCCCCTGGTGGCTCTCCGACGCCCATCTTCTCCTATATGAAGTCTTTCGATGAGAAAAAAATAGAAGGCAACCTTTCGGGACGAGACTCTGCCGCCACGAGGCGGAACCTTGGCGGAACCAATCTAGGGCTTCGGCAGAGCTGTTCTGCCGGGGACACTTCCCTCCGGGAGGGGGAAATCATCACCATCGTCATCACCAACGCTCCTCTCATCGGGAGAGGGAAATCTCCATCAACATCTTCACCAGCACCATCCCATCTCCAAACCCTAGTTCATCTCTTGTATCCAATTCTTGTCACCAAGTCCTGGATTAGTGCTAGTAGGTTGCTAGTAGTGTTGATTACTCCTTGTAGTTGATGCTAGTTGGTTTATTTGGTGGAAGATCATATGTTCAGATCCTTTATGCATACTATTACCCCTCTGATTATGAACATGAATATGCTTTGTGAGTAGTTATGTTTGTTCCTGAGGACAAGGGAGAAGTCTTGCTATTAGTAGTCATGTGAATTTGGTATTCGTTCGATATTTTGATAAGATGTATGTTGTCTAGCCTCTAGTGGTGTTATGTGAACGTCGACTACATAACACTTCACCATTATTTGGGCCTAGAGGAAGGCATTGGAAAGTAATAAGTAGATGATGGGTTGCTAGAGTGATAGAAGCTTAAACCCTAGTTTATGCATTGCTTCGTAAGGGGCTGATTTGGATCTACATGTTTCATGCTATGGTTAGGTTTACCTTAATACTTTTGTTGTAGTTGCGGATGCTTGCAATAGAGGTTAATCATAAGTGAGATGCTTGTTCAAGTAAGAACAGCACCCAAGCACGGGTCCACCCACATATCAAATTATCAAAGTACCGAACGTGAATCATATGAGCGTGATGAAAACTAGCTTGACGATATTCCCATGTGTCCTCGGGAGCGCTTTTCCTATTATAAGAGTTTGTCCAGGCTTGTCCTTTGCTACAAAAAGGATTAAGCCACCTTGCTGCACTTTTATTTACTTTTGTTACCTGTTGCTCGTTACAATTTATCTTATCACAAAACTATCTTTTACCACTTATTTCAGTACTTGCAGAGAATACCTTGCTAAAAAATGCTTATCATTTCCTTCTGCTCCTCGTTGGGTTCGACACTCTTACTTATCAAAAGTACTACGATAGATCCCCTATACTTGTGGGTCATCAGCGGCCGCCAGTGCCCGCGGGCCTCCTCCCCGGCGCTCGTCCCTGCGCCCATGGCCGCAGACGCCTGTCGTCCTCCC
>NC_041389.1:303319938-303350781 GCF_002162155.2 Triticum dicoccoides
ACCCATGTCGTGCTGCCGCTGACCGTCGCCTGGCTGCGCTCACCCGGGGCCACACCCTGCCGTGCCCCGCCGCCGCGGCTTCCGGACCGTGGCCATAGCCGGCCGGTGCTAACGCATGGCTGTGCGTGTGGCCAAGAAGGCCACAGCCACATGGGACCAGGCCCTTGTCTAATTAGGGCCATTAGATTAGTACTAACACCCACGCCCTAACAGTCACAGACAGGCGGCCCCCACTTTTAAATTTCCCCTTTAGTTAAACTCTAGCCAATGACATGTGGGCCCCATTGACTCTGTTGACCAGTCAACAGTCAACTATTGACTGCTGACTGGGCAGTCAACAGGGCCCCCCTGTCAGCCCCACAGTGCCCACTGCTGGGTATACTTCTGGGTGTGTCTAGCCTTTTTCATTCTATATTATTTGAATTAAATATATTCTAGAAAACCCTTTTAATCATTGGAAAATCTTAGAAATTAAATCGTAGCTCACATGAAAATGTTTTCTACATGAAAGTTGCTCAGAATGACAAGACGAATCCGAATACGCGGTCTGTTTACATGTAAGATGCCTCTAACTATATGAACATGTAACATTCCCCCTCCGGTCATCTGTCTGACACAGGTCCGGAATCAGGAAGACCTTCCTGGTTCAATTTCCCCTTCACCTATATCGTGCAGCACTACGTTAGAACACCCTAGTTTTGCTTTTCGTCATGTCATGCTTAGTGGTACCTCTGTTTGCCTGTTTCTTCCCCCTCTTCTCTCTGGTAGACCCTGAGACTGATGCTGCCCCTGTGATCGACTACGTCGATGACGACCCTTCTTCCCTTTCAGCCGAGCTTCCAGGCAAGCCCCCCTTTTGATCATCCCGATATCGCCTATTCTGATGCATAGCATGCTTTTGTATCTGCTGTTGTACCTTACCTGCTTATCCTAAACTGCTTAGTATAGGTTGTTTAGTGATCCATGAGTGACCCCCACCTAGTCCTTGTTGCCCCTACTTCATCATCGAAGACCCGATCAACGGGATCTTAGACCAGGCCCCGGCACCGCACATCACTTCCCCTTAGTTGCTCGACACTACTGGGTTACTATCGAGTGCCGAGGGTGAGACCTCATCAGCACTTCTGATGTCAACCCTGTAGTGTAGTTATTTGGTCGTGGTCATCGAGGGTGATTCCGCCTTAACCACTTCCAATACAACTCTATCGTGCAACCCGTCAAGTGTGAACCCCTAGGGTGTATCCTCTTATGTTCACCTTGATGATTACATCGAGTGGAATCCATCGAGGGTGACTCCTCAGGTTTAACCCTTGGTGTTAGACACACGGTTACTATGGTTACTATGACTTTACACTGAACCATGTTACTAAAGACGGGTCGGCCCTGAGGGGTACCCGCGCGAGCATATTGGCGAGTGATGAGCAGTCGGGTTGACCTAGAGGGTGCCCGTGAGATAATTACGAGGCGTGGCCGGGCATTCTTAGCCCTTGCCGCAAGTCCTCAATACGGGGCGACGGGGTCACATCTTTCGTGAGTCTCTGCTTGTTACCGCACGTTCCTAATCCACTACGATTTGGATATTTGATCCGAAGGGCCTTTGGCCTGTTAGCACTAACCATCACGTGGGCATAGTATGGACGTTCTGCGTCGTAAGCATTAGCCGAAGCTTAATAGATGTCAGTGACTGAGCGGCGCGCGCCGGGTTGGACTGCGTAAGCACCTGCCTTTTTGAAGGAGGTAGCTAGGTCTGCTCACCGGCTGCGTACGCAATGTGCAGGAGTTCCCGGGGCGATGGCCCATGACCCCTGGGGGCATAGGTTTAGTCCGACATGCTGACCTCTCTATCAAGCCTAGGTCGGGTTGCGGCGTATTGTTTGGTCGAGGCCGGGCATGACCCAGGAAAGTGTGTCCGGCCGGAGTTAATCGAGCATGGTGGGTAAGTTGGTGCACCCCTGCAGGGAAGAAAACATCTATCGATAGCCTGTCCTATGGTAACGGAGACTCGGAGTTGTATCCTGATCGATACAACTAGAACTGGATAATTCATGATGAGAATTGGATTGTGATGAGAATGAATAGTATGGCCCTGGGATTTCTTTCTCGCAGGGATTCGAGAAAGGATCTCTGGTCGAGGTTGATAACACTACTACAACTTTACTCTATGCTACTTTACTCCCTCCTGTTTGCTGCAAGATGGTGGTTTCCAGAAGATGCTAGTCTTCGATTGGACTAGGCCTTCTCTCTATTCTGGCATTTCTGCTGCCCAGTCCACATATACAGCCTTCCTTTGATAATGTTGCATATGTAGTGTAGATCCTTGCTTGTGAGTACTTTAGATGAGTACTCACGGTTGCTTTGCTCCCCCTTTTCCCCCTTTCTTTTTGTTTCCGGTTGATGCAACCAGATGTCGGAGCCCAGGAGCCAGATGCCACCGCCGGTGCCTACTACTACGTGGAGACCGCTGACGACTAGGAGTAGTTAGGAGGCTCCCAGGCAGGAGGCCTTGCCTCTTCGATCGTGTTGCTTTTGTGCTAGCCTTCTTAAGGCAAACTTGTTTAAATCTTATCTGTACTAGGATATTGTTGCTTCTGCTAACTCGTTTGTATTCAAGTTGATGTATTCGAGCCCTCGAGGTCCCTGGCTTGTAATATAAAGCTTGTATTATTTTAATTTGTGTCTAGAGTTGTGTTGTGATATCTTCCTGTGAGTCCCTGATCTTGATCGTACAAATTTGTGTGTATGATTAGTGTACGATTGAATCGGGGGCGTCACAAGTTGGTATCAGAGCCGCCTGCCTGTAGGTAGCCCCCTTTCCAAAACCTTGGCCGAAGTTGAGTCTAGTCACTAAAAAACTTTTACTAACATTGGCTGTGTGTCTTACGGGCCCACATCGCCATTGGGTGGTATTGGGATCTTTTACTACTCGTCTATACTCTGGGACTCTGTTCTCTCTTCTATTCAGGTTAAATGAATTTACTAACTACATTAGGTTCTCGTAACGACTTTCCCCGAAGAGCCCCTTCATTCAGGATGGTTGCCTGCTACACGAGAAGACTTCGAAGATACTCCCCGATCTACTCCCGAGAACTTGTGTCAATTTCTATTGCAATCCCTTAACACCGTTGAATCCTTGTGGATAACCGCGTACCTCGCCGTTCATACTTCCATCCCTAGTTGTTCTTGTTATTACCAGATACTCGAAAGTATTCTCCAACTTTCGAGAATCTTTTTCCCGATTGCCTTACAGCTCTTTTCCGCCTGAATAACCCTACGAATAATTTGTCACACTTATCGGGGATTCGTTCATCCCCAGTTGTTCATATGTCTCACAAAATTCTTCGGAATACTATTCGATCTTCCGATAATCCTCAGTAGCCTATTGCTCCTGTTTTTCCTTATCGTCTTGCATTATAGTTAATTCCATATGTGTAACAATATTCATTAAACTCCTTTGAGATTGTCATTCTTATCTTATTGATTCGACATGTGCATGAATGCACACATTCATTAGTTATTCCCTGGTAATTACTTATCCTTCTGTCTCAGACTCCACTCCAGGCATGAGCTGGTTCTCAGCAAATCAAACCTTGAATGATTGTTAGTCTATGTATTTTCAACTTGATTATCTTTTGAATAGAGCATCTGATTCTGATCCCCCGAATTGGAAATCATAATTCCTTTGCATTTAAGCTTTGGAATTATCAGATATTTCCAAAATCCGATGCCTCTGCATTATTTCTTGTTCTGATTGAATATCGATACTCACATCAGCTCCGTTGCGGATCGCCGGATCCATTAGTGGATTATCATCCGACGGTGTCCTTCATATTCAAAGAACCTCGTGAAGTTGTTTCCCAGATACATATTACCTTTGGTAATTGTATCCTCTCCTTTTGTCAACCATGCTCTACTTTCGAGCTTGTGTTGTTTATTTCTGAAGTTTGTGGAATAGGTTCCTAAGATGCCCCTCTGGGTTGAACCTATGCCTCCCATAATCCGTTTGAACCCGAGAGTTTTAAAGAGTCTTACTCTTCTGGTGTTTAGCTAGATAACATTTCAACACTACAACTTCATCGAAAGCGAGAAGTAATTGAAATGATATGCATTGAAGAAGTGGGAGTCAACCTTGAACTTTGCATTCATGCCCATGGACACAATGTAGATCTTATCATGGAAGCTTCTCTTAAAATTAATTAACCCCATGGTATAAGATCATCTTATATCTGGGATTTGATCCTTTGCAACCGTGGTTCCGACCATGATTGTTCTTCTTTGATCCCATTTCACGGACAAGCTATAGCACTTGTCTTCTGCAAACCAATATGCCTGCCCAACCTCTATTCTGATTTACCCTCGAGTGTTACCCCTTGGTATCTCGGGAATATCGCAGGAACTACATAACTTCTTATGAGTTCTACATCGAACTACTATTGATCACCAATTCCAATATCCCCGGGTTCCAAGTGGTTGGTCACTCGAGAACACCGGTAAGTGAATCGATTCCGCACTCTGATTCGATAACTCTAAGTAATTTTCGTTGCTTACGAGTTTAGTAATCCTTCCAGTCATTCCTAGCCTGATCGGCCATATCCCTATCGTGCTAAATTTTAAATGTGCTACCTGGTCCTTTTTCCCGAGCACAACTTCCGATGATGAGCTAAGCTTACATTGACCTTCCTCATCATATCTTTTTGCCTTGAACAACAAGCTTGATTTCGAGTTTGTGCTGTACCCATGGTTCCAATAACCTTTCGTTTCATCATTCCTTTGACTTGATGTCATCGTCGATCGATTACATCTTCATGAAATCTCTCCACAAATGTATCATGATCATCATCAGCATTCTGATGCTCTTCCAGGATATCAGTCGAATTCATGATGAGAAATACCATCCTTGACCTTCAATGATTTGACTTATCATTGACAACCCCCTTGTCTTCTTTCCAACACATGTTTGATCATGTCTTGGTTATACCTTGGACTGCTTGCTATTCCTGCAATTGTTCATTGAGTATTTCTTATGATCTTCAACTCCATCCCCTACTTGGAACACCATGTTAATGCTACCTTGAAGCATGACTGAGGTATTCCGAATATTAACAAGAACATTGGAAGCACATTGTCGAATGTTTCTTGATCTATTATCCAAACACCGTTGTAGGTGTAATATCATGATTCTTCCCTCGCCCCCTTTATCTAAATTCTTTTGAACTTGTTTTCATATCATGTATACCCTGCACCGCTTCCCCTGGGGAAGGATATACCCCCAATTTTTGTGTGTAAACACATTTTCCTTTCCATTGGTCTGATTAGTCCGATAATTTCATTTTTCCATTCCATTGGTTTGTTTAAACTTCTTGTGATCTATATGGTATAAGCAGAAATAATTCCCTGCTTATAAAAGACGTACAACCTTGTCAGTGAGACCATGTTACTATTGTTAATGACATTCCGGTAACCACCGATGGACGTGAACCTTGCCTATTGGTCCGCCTCGTTCAACGAGCAGGAAAATAGTTCTCTTCGTCCCTCGCCCTTGGTACCAACGTTGTTGGCAACATAACTAACAGTCTATCATCTGACATGCCTTTCTATCGGCCCCCTTTCTACTTTTAGCCCACATGGTGGGCCCATAACCCACAGTTCCACAGGATCGGAACCTGACTCTCCTGTATATCCTTTACTCTGAAGTAACATTTCCTCTTGACTTTGTGTGTTGTCACGAGCCATCCTCCGAGAGATGACCGATACTCTGAACCCCCTTCTCACACATTGTTCAGGTATCGATCGTTTGTTCATTCGCTTGAAACTACTTATGGTACCTTCATACTTTGCTCTCGATGTTTTTCTTAAGTTTCAACTCGAGAGATAATTCTGACACATTCCCTTAATTGTTCACTAGATAATTAACCCTATAAGGGTCCGTTCTTCCGAAGTTACTCTTCACTTGCCCACTTAAATCTCGAGACGAGATTTCTTGTAGTGGAGGAGATTTGTAACACCCCGAGTGTCATGCTACAGTAAACTCCTGTTAATGGTGCCACATCATCATAATTAAATTTTGCTAATCATCACTTTGTTCCAAATCGACCTCAAATTCAAATTAAAAGACAAGTCAAAATATTGTTTCTCCAAACTATAATACTAAAATGTTCGCATTTTAGTATAAATCCCTCTGATCTTTGTCATGTTAAAACCAACATCATTAGACTCACCAATAATTCCCCAATAAATGATGAAGTGGCCCAATAGCACTTATGTAGAGCATTTAATTTCAAACATAAATTGGATGGGTTTGAAACAACCCCCAAAACCTTGTGGGCAACTCCATATTATCGCCAAGTATTTTAGTGACAAGTCTCCCGTCCAACAAAAATTATTTGATACAAAATAAAAATAGAAAACAATAACTAAAGAAGAAAACATAGAGAGGTAATAATCAAAGGAAAAACCAGAACTGTGCGCTTAAATGGCCCAATGAACAGTGCAGCCCAGCCCACCTCTAGTCTCCTTCAACCTCCTGTTCATCCCCATCGCGCTGGAGGCAGAGCACTCGTTCAAATCTTCGATGCACACGCGTCGTCCATCCCACGGTTCCCCCATTGGTTAAGACGTCACCAGCGCACCCTCCCAAAACCCTAGCTTCTGTTCTTCCCCTCATCCATTCCCTCCCCCGATTCACTTTGTCCAAGCTGCTGCCGTCGTCGTCCCCTTCGGCCGAGCTTGCGCCAGGATCTCCACCTGCCTCCCCTGCTTCCCCTACGCGGTTCAACTCGAGCTCGGAGCCCCCACCTCGACCGAATCGACTGCCTTCTTCGACCTCTGCCACCGGTCCTCGCTGTCGGGTCCTCCACCACCGAACTGCCCCGGCCTCCCCGAGCGCACCCACGAGCTTCACGGTGAGGCCCTCGACCAATTCCCCTGCTTTTCCCCTTCGATCTGTAACCGTAGCCTTCACCTAGTCGCCACCGTAGCTTTGCATACGTGTACGTGCGTCGCAGCCACGTCCGTTTGCTACTGCTCCTGCTCGTTACCGCTGCACCTTGCACTGCTGCTTCTATACACTACTACTTGCACCTGCAGATGCCTACCGACTGTTTTCTACTAATGCTTTTCCATTGTTGCTTCTTGTTGTTGTTGCCGCTGCTCCATGGCTGTTGCTGCTCCCTGCATCCCGTGGTCCCCCTCTCACGCTCACGACGCGGTTCACTGGCCCCGCCACCGTATGCAAGCGCGCCGCACCCGCCGCCGGCCGCCCGTGCCCGCGCGCCTCCTCCCCAGCGCTCGTCCCTGCGCCCATGGCCGCGAATGCCTGTCGTCCCACCCCCTCCACCTCACCCGCTTGCCTAACCCCTCGCTTGCAACCGCACCGTGCTACCGCCGGCCGCCGCCTGGCTGCGCCCACCCGGGGCCATGCCCTGCCGTGCCCCGCCGCCATGGCTTCCTGGCCGTGGCCATGGCCGGCTGGAGCTAACGCACTGTTGTGTTTGTGGCCAATAAGGCCACTGCCACATGGGGCCAGGCCCTTGTCTAATTAGGGTCATTAGATTAGTACTAACACCCATGCCCTAACAGTCATAGACAGGTGACCCCCACTTTTAAATTACACCTTTAGTTAAACTCTAGCCAGTGACATGTGGGCCCCATGGACTCTATTGACCAGTCAATAGTCAACCGTTGACTGCTGACTGGGCAGTCAACAGGGCTCCACTATCAGCCCCGCATTGCCCACTGCTGGGTATACTTCTGGGTGTGTCTAGCCTTTTTCATTCTATATTATTTGAATTAAATATGTTCTAGAAAACCCTTTTAATCATTGGAAAATCTTAGAAATTAAACTGTAGCTCGGATGAAAATGTTTTCTACATGAAAGTTGCTCAGAATGACGAGACGAATCCGAATACGAGGTCCATTTACATGTCAGATGCCCCTAACTATCTGAACATGTAACATTCCCCCTCCGGTCATCTGTCTAACACAGGTCTAGAATCGAGAATACCTTCCCGGTTGAATTCCCCCTTCACCTATATCATGCAGCACTTCGTTAGAACACCCTAGTATTGCTTTTTCGTCATGTCATGCTTAGTGGTACCTCTGTTTGCTTATATTTACTGTTTCTTCCCCCTCTTCTCTGCGGTACACCCCGAGACTGATGTTGCCCCTGTGATCGACAACGTCGACGACGACCCTTCTTCCCTTTCAGCCAAGCTTCTAGGCAAGCCCCCCCTTTTGATCAACCCGATATCGCCCATTCCATTCTCTCAAGCTTGCATTAGATTTTGCTACTATAATTGTTTGCTCCTATTCTGATGCATAGCCTGCTTTTGTATCTGCTATTGTACCTTACCTGCTTATCCTAAACTACTTAGTCCCTGCTTCATCATCGAAGACCCGATCAATGGGATCGAAGACCAGGCCCCGGCACCGCACATCACTTCCCCTTAGTTGCTCGACACTACTGGGTTACTATCGAGTGCCGAGGGTGCGACCTCAGCAGCACTTCTGATGTTAACCCTGTAGTGTAGTTATTCGGTCGTGGTCATCGTGGGTGATTCCGCCTTAACCACTTCCAATACAACTCTGTCGTGCAACCCTTCAAGTGTGAACCTCGAGGGTGGATCCTCTTACGTTCACCTTGATGATTACATCGAGTGGAATCTGTTGAGGGTGACTCCTCAAGTTTTCCCCTTGGTGTTAGACACACGGTTACTATGGTTACTATGAGTTTACACTGAACCATGTTACTAAAGACGGGTCGGCCCTGAGGGGTACCCGCGCGAGCATATTGGCAAGTGATGAGCAGTCGGGTTGACCCGGAGGGTGCCCGCGAGATAATTACGAGGCGTGGCCGGGCATTCTTAGCCCTTGCCGCAAGTCCTCGAGATGGGGCGACGGGGTCACATCTTTCGTGAGTCTCTGCTTGTTACCGTGCATTCCTAATCCACTACGATTTGGATATTTGATCCGAGGGGCCTCTGGCCTGATAGCAATAACCATCACGTGGGCATAGTATGGGCGTTCTGCATCGTAAGCATCAGCCGAAGCTCAATAGACGTCAGCGACTGAGCGGCACGCGCCGGGTTGGACTGCGTAAGCACCTGCCTTTTTGAAGGAGGTAGCTAGGTCTGCTCACAGGCCGCGTATGAAACATGCAGGAGTTCCCGGGGCGATGGCCCATGACCCCTGGGAGCATAGGTTTAGTCCGGCGTGCTGACCTCTCTATTAATCCTAGGTCGGGTTGCGGCGTATTGTTTGGCGGAGGCCGGGCATGACCCAGGAAAGTGTGTCCGGCCGGAGTTAATCGAGCGTGGTGGGTAAGTTGGTGCACCCCTGCAGGGAAGAAAACATCTATCGATAGCCTGTCCTATGGGAACGGACACTCGGAGTTGTATCCCAATTGATACAACTAGAATTGGATACTTGTGATGAGAATTGGATTGTGATGAGAAATGGATAGTATGGCTCTGGGATTTCTTTCTCGTAGGGAGTCGAGAAAGGATCTCTGGCCGAGGTTGATAACACTACAACTACTTTACTTTATGCTACTCTACTCCCTCCTCTTTGCTGCAAGATGGTGATTTCCAGAAGATGCTAGTCTTCGATAAGATTAGGCCTTCTCTCTATTCTGGCATTTTTGCAGCCTAGTCCACATATACAGCCTTCCTTTGATAATGTTGCATATGTAGTGTAGATCCTTCCTTGCGAGTACTTTGGATGAGTACTCACGGTTGATTTGCTCCCCTTTTCCCCCTTTATTTTTCTTTCCGGTTGATGCAACCAGTTGTCGGAGCCCAGGAGCCAGATGCCACCGCCGGTGCCTACTACTACGTGGAGGCCGCTGATGACCAGGAGTCGTTAGGAGGCTCCCAGGCAGGAGGCATTGCCTCTTCGATCGTGTTGCTTTTGTGCTAGCCTTCTTAAGGCAAACTTGTTTAAATCATGTCTGTACTCAGATATTGTTGCTTCTGACTCATTTGTATTCAAGCTGATGTATTCGAGCCCTCATGGCCCCTGGCTTGTAATATAAAGCTTGTATTATTTTAATTTGTGTCTAGAGTTGTGTTGTGATATCTTCTCGTGAGTCCTTGATCTTGATCGTACACATTTGCGTGTATGATTAGTGTATGATTGAATCGGGGGCGTCACAATAAGATAAATATTTTTGGTATTTTTGTTGTATAGATTGAAAAGTAAAGATTGCAAAATAGTAAATGAGATGCAATGTAAATAGAAGAGATGTAATGCGATGGAAAAGAGACCCGGGTGCCATAAGTTTCACTAGTGGCTTCTCTCAAGATAGCATATCTTACGGTAGGTTAACAAATTAGTGTCGAGCAATTAATAGAAAAGCGCATAGTTATGAGAATATCTAGGCATGATCATGTATATAGGCATCACGTCTGTGAAAAGTAGATCAAAACGATTCTGCATCTACTACTATTACTCCACACATCAATCGCTATCCACCATGCATCTAGAGTATTAAGTTCATAAGAACAGAGTAACCCATTAAGCAACATGACATGATGTAGAGGGATAAACTCAATCAATATGATATAAACCCCATCTTTTTATCCTCGATGGCAACAATAATACGTGCCTTGCTGCCCCTGCTGTCACTGGGAAAGGACACTACAAGATTGCCAAAGCTAAACACTTCTCCTATTGCAAGAAACATCAATCTAGTAGGCCAAACCAAACTGATAATTCAAAGAGACTTGCAAAGATATCAAATCATACATATAAGAATTCAGAGAAGAATCAGATATTGTTCATAGATAATCTTGATCATAAACCCAGAATTCATCGGATCTCGACAAACACACCGCAAAAAGTATTACATCGAATAGATCTCCAAGAAGATCGAGGAGAACTTTGTATTGAGAATCAAAGAGAGAGAAGAAGCCATCTAGCTAATAACTATGGACCCGAAGGTCTGTGGTAAACTACTCACACATCATCGAAGAGGTTATGGTGTTGATGTAGAAGCCCTCCGTGATTGATTCCCCCTCCAGCGGAGCGCCGAAAAAGGCCCCAAGATGGGATCTCACGAGTACAGAAGGTTGCGGCGGTGGAAATAGGGTTTCGTGGTGCTCTTGGATGTTTTCGGGGTATATGAGTATATATAGGCGAAAGAAGTAGGTCAGTGGAGCCACGAGGGGCCCACGAGGGTGGGGGGCGCGCCTACCCCCCTCGGCGTGCCCTCTTATCTCGTGGCCGCCTCGTTGCTTCCTTGACGTCCACTCCAAGTCTCCTGGATTGCGTTTGTTCCAAAAACGATTCTCCCGAAGGTTTCATTCCGTTTGGACTCCGTTTGATATTCCTTTTCTACGAAACACTGAAATAGGCAAAAACAGCAATTTGCACTGGGCCTCCGGTTAATAGGTTTGTCCCAAAAATAATATAAAAGTGCATAATAAAGCCAATTAAACATCCAAAACAGATAATATAATTGCATGGAACAATCAAAAATTATAGATACGTTGGAGACGTATCATCCACACATCCAGATGCTGATTAACTCCAAGATGAGCAAAGGTGTGTACTTGTTGGATAAAGAACTCCTTCCCTTGAGGCCTGACTTTGAGGATAACACAGTTGTCATGAATGCTGAAGATCCCACATCAATAGAGGCTCAAGATAAGAGGGAAAAAGCAAAAGCTGAGAAGGCAGCCAAGATGCCAACTGCTGAAGAGGCTTCACAAGTTTTCCTCAAGTCAAAGAAAGATCAACTTGGATATCTTATTCAAGCCACTTTGAGGATTGAGAAAGGATTGGCCACCCTGACTCAGTAACAAGAGATCCTGGAGAGGATCATTGAAACAAAGTTCCATGATCTTGACTTGAAGGTGATAGAAATGCAAACAGCTATGGACCAGCTCCAAGAAGAGGCTGCTGAGAGGAAAGGGAAAGCTACCACAGATGATTTTCAGAGAGTGCCTAGGGCACAGAGATCTGCAGCAGTGCCTGTGACAGACACAAGAGCTACTGCATCAGCACCTGCAGCCACAGCTTCAATTGCCCCTCCGGTTGCAACTCCACCAACTCCAACAACTTCAACTGATGCATTCGTCCTTGGAGTCCTCTCAACGCCACCTCCCGAAGATCAAGATTAGAGAGCCGCATAGCACTATGCACTTTCAATCTTTTTGGCAACTTGTTGCCAAAGGGGGAGAAAGTGTATAGATCATAGGCATGAAGAGAGAGAGAGCTTTGCTTCTTTTTGGCTCTTTTTGCCACTTATTTGCTTGCTTGCTTGGATGATTGATACGTCCATTTTGCATCATGTTTTTATACTGTTACTTATGTTGTTTTATTGTATAAAAATGCCTTTTGGAGTAATTCTAATGCCTTTCCTCTCATAATTTGCATGGTATGCACCAAGGGGAAGAATTCTGGTAGCTGGAAATCTGGACCTGAAAAAGCTACGTCAAGCTACCTATTCTGCACAACTCCAAATGAGCGGAAACTCCTCGAGGAATTTTTATGGAATATTTAAGGAATATTGGAGCAAATAAGTACCAGAGGAGGGCCACCAGGTGGGAACAACCCACCTGGGCGTGCCAGGAGGCCCAGGTGCGCCCTGGTGGGTGTTGCCCTTCTCGGCCCACCTCCGGTGCCCATCTTCTAGTATATAAGTCATTTTTACCTAGAAAAAATAAGGGGAGGTCAGTCGGGACGAAGGGCCGCCGCCTGAAGCCGGAACTTGGGCAGGAGCACTTTTGCCCTCCGGCGGAGCAATTCCGGCAGGGGAACTTCCCTCCCGGAGGGGGAAATCATCGTCATCATCATCACCAACAACTCTTCCATCTTGGGGAGGGATATTTTCATCAACATCTTCACATCACCAACTCCTCTCAAACCCCAGTTCATCTCTTGTGTTCAATCTTCGTGTCAAAACTACAGATTGGTGCCCATGGGTGACTAGTAGTGTTGATTACATCTTGTAGTTGATTACTATATGGTTTATTTGGTGAAAGATTATATGTTCAGATCCATTATGCTATTCAATACCCCTATGATCTTGAGCATGTTTATCATTTGTGATTAGTTACTTTCATTCTTGAGGTCATGGGAGAAATCATGTTGCAAGTAATCATGTGAACTTGATATGTGTTTGATATTTTGATGGTATGTATGTTGCCATTCTCTTAGTGGTGTCATGTGAACGTCGACTACATGACACTTCACCATATTTGGGCCTAAGGGAATGCATTGTGGAGTAGTTATTAGATGGTGGGTTGCGAGAGTGACATAAGCTTAAACCCCAGTTTATGCGCTAATCTGTAAGGGACCAATTGGATCCAAAAGTTTAATGCTATGGTTAGAATTTATTCTTAATACTTTTCTCGTAGTTGCGGATGCTTGCGAGAGGGTTAATCATAAGTAGGAGGTTTTTTCAAGTAAGAACAACACTTAAGCACCGGTCCACCCACATATCAAATTATCAAAGTATCAAACACGAATTAAGCTAACATGATGAAAGTGACTAGATGAATTCCCGTGTACCCTCAAGAACACCTTGCTTATCATAAGAAACCGTTTTGGCCTGTCCTTTTCCTCAAAAGGATTGGGATACCTTGCTGCACTTTTGTTACTACTATTGTTACTTGCTCGTTACAAATTATCTTGCTACCAAACTACTCCGCTACTTACAATTTTAGCACTTGCAGACATTACCTTGCTGAAAACCACTTGTCATTTCCTTCTGCTCCTCGTTGGGTTCGACACTCTTACTTATAGAAAAGGGCTACAATTGATCCCATACACTTGTGGGTCATCAAGGCAATTTTTGCCACCGTTGCCGGGGAGTGAAGCGCTCTTGGTAAGTGGAAATTGGTAAGGAAACATTATTACTACATGCTGAAATTTATTGTCACTTGCTACTATGGAAAACAATCCTTTGAGGGGTTTGTTCGGGGTATCTTCACCTTGACCGGAACCACAATTAGTCACCCCTCAGCCTACTACACCTACTGAAAATATCGAATATGGAATTCCTTCGGGTATGTTAGAACAACTGCTAGCTAACCCTTATGCAGGAGATGGAACCAAACATCTTGATATGCACTTGATATATGTGGATGAAATTGGTGGATTATTTAAGCTTGCAGGTTTGGCCGGATATGAAGCTAAGAAGAATGTTTTCCCTTTACCTTTGAAGGGAAAAGCATGGACACGGTATAGGCTATGCGATGATATTGGATCTTGGAACTGGAACCGTTTGAAATTGGAATTTCATCAAAAAAAAATCTGATGCATCTAGTTCATCGTGATCGGAATTATATATATAATTTTTGGCCTCGTGAAGGAGAAAGCATTGCTATAGCTTGGGGGAGGCTTAAGTCAATGTTATATTGATGCCTCAATCATGAGATCTTGAGAGAAATTATTATTCAGAATTTTATGCTCGGCTTTCTCGTAATGATCAATCCATGCTCGATACTTCTTGTACTGGTTCTTTTATGAAGAAGACTATTGAATTCCAGCGAGATCTTTTAGAAAGAATTAAACGCAACTCTGAAGATTGGGAACTTGACGAAGGTAAAGATTCAGGTATTGAACCTAAGTTTGATTGTGTTAAATCTTTTATGAATACCGATGCTTTTCGGAAGTTTAGCACTAAATATGGACTTGACTCTGAGATAGTAGCTTCCTTCTATGAATATTTTGCTACTCATGTTGATCTCCCTAAGGAGAAGTGGTTTAAATATCACCCACCAATTAAAGAAGAAATTAAAGAACCGGTAAAAGCTAAGGAAGAAACTATCATTTACAATGTTGATCCAGTTGTTCCCACTGCTTATATTGAAAAACCACCTTTTCCTGTTAGGATGAAGGAACATGCTAAAGCTTCAATTGTGGTTAACAAAAGTTATGTTAGAACACCCAAACCATCTGAACAAATCAAAGTTCAACCTAGTGTTGCTATGGTTAAAGATCTCTTAGTGGATAATATTGATGGGCATGTTATTTACTTCTATGGTGAAGCTTCTAGAATTGTTAAACATGAAGGAAAAGATAAACATAGACCAGTTGTTGGCATGCCTGTTGTCTCAGTTAAGATAGGAGATCACTATTATCATGGGTTATGTGATCTAGGTGCTAGTGTAAGCGTTATTCCTTTCTCACTATATCAAGAAATTAAAGATGAAATAGCACCTGCTGAAATAAAAGACATAGATGTTACTATTAAACTTGCTAATAGAGATATTATATCACCAATTGGGATCCCTGGAGATGTTGAAGTCTTGTGTGGGAAAATAAAATACACTACTGATTTTCTTGTTCTTACACCCCACAAGATGACTTTTGTCCCATTATATTTGGTAGACCTTTCTTGAACACCGTCAATGCTAAAATAGATTGTAAGAAACAAACTATTGGTGTTAGCTTTGGTGATGAATCTCATGAGTTTAATTTTTACAAGTTCCTCATAAGAAAGATTTGCCTAGTAAGGATGAAATTATTGGTCTTGCTTCTATTGTTGTGCCTCCTACTGATCCTTTGGAACAATATTTGTTGGACCATGAAAATGATTTGCATATGCACGAAAGAAATGAAATAGATAGAATCTTTTTCAAACAACAACCTCTGCTTAAACACATTTTCCTATTGAAACTCTAGGAGGTCCTCCTCTACCTAAAGGTGATCCCATGTTTGAACTAAAACAATTACCAGACACTTTGAAATATGCTTATCTTGATGAAAAGAAGATATATCTTGTTATTGTTAGTGCTAACCTTTCAAAACATGAAGAAGAAAGATTAATGAAAGTTCTAAGGAATCGCAGGGCTGCTATTGGTTATACTCTTGATGATCTTACGGGCATTAGTCCCACTCTATGCCAGCACAAGGTTAATATGGAACTCGGTGCTAAACCGTTGTTGATCACCAACGTCGGTTAAATCCGAAAATGAAAGAAGTGGTAAGAACAAAAATATTGAAACTTCTGGAAGCAGGTATAATCTATCCTATAGATGATAGTAGATGGGTAAGTCCTGTTCATTGCGTCCCTAAGACGGGAGGTATTACTGTTGTTCCTAATGATAAGAATGAGCTTATTCCACAAAGAATTGTCACGGGGTATAGAATTGATTATAGCAAATTAAATAAAGCTATTAGAAAAGATCATTACCCTCTGCCTTTTATCAATCAAATGTTAGAAAGATTATCTAAGCACACACATTTTTGCTTCCTTGATCGATACTCTGGCTTTTCACAAATACCTGTTTTACAATCTGATCAAGAAAATACCACTTTTACTTGTCTTATGGAACATTTTCTTATAGATGTATGCCTTTCGGTTTATGTAGTGCACCTGCTACCTTTCAAAGATGCTATATTCTCCGATTTTTGTGAAACGATTGTTGAGGTTTTCATGGATGACTTTTCTATTTATGGGAAGTCTTTTGATGATTATTTAAGCAATCTTGATCGATTTTTGTAGAGATGTGAACAAACAAATCTTGTCTTGAATTGGGAGAAGTGACACTTTATGGTTAATGAAGGTATGGTCTTGGGCCATAAAATTTCTAAAAGGGGCATTGAGGTGGATAAAGCCAAGGTTGATGCAATTGAGAAAATGCCATGTCCTAAAGATATCAAAGGTATTCATAGTTTCCTTGGTCATGATGGTTTCTATAGGAGGTTTATCAAAGACTTTTCTAAAATTTGTAGGCCTCTTACTAATCTTTTGCAAAAGGATATTCCCTTTGTATTTGATGATGATTGTATGGAAGCCTTTGAAACACTGAAGAAATCCTTAAATACTGTACCTGTTGTTCAACCACCTTGCCTTTTGAGATTATGTGTGATGCTACTGATTATGTTGTTGGTGCTGTTCTAGGACAAAGAGTTGATAAGAAACTAAATGTTATTCATTATGATAGTAAAACTCTAGACAGTGCTCAACGAAACTATCTACTAGTGAAAAATAATTCTTAGTAGTGGTGTTTGCTTGTGATAAATTCAGATCTTACATTGTTGATTCCAAAGTAATTGTCCACACCGATCATGCTGCTATAAAATATCTTATGGAAAAGAAAGATGCTAAACCTAGACTCATTAGGTGGGTTCTTCTGCTACAAGAATTTGATTTGCATATCACTGAAACGAAAGGAGCAGAGAACCCCGTAGCTGATAACTTGTCTAGACTTGAAAATATTCTTGATGGCCCACAACCAATTAATGATAGCTCCTGTGATGAACAACTAGCTGCAATAAATGTTTCTCATAGTACACCTTGGAATGCTGACTATGCTAATTATATTGTTGCTAAATACATACCACCTAGCTTCACATACCAACAAAACAAAAAATTCTTCTATGATTTAAGACATTACTTTCGGGATGACCCATATCTTTATCAAGAAGGAGTGGATGGTATTATTAGACATTGTGTACCTGAGCATGAACAGGAACAAATCTTATGGAAATTCACTCCGAAGCATATGGAGGACATCATGCGGGAGACAGAACCGCTCATAAGCTATTGCAATCTGGTTTTTATTGGCCTACTCTCTTCAAGGATGCCCGTAAGTTCGTCTCATCATGTGATGAATGCCAAAGAATAGGTAATATCGGTAAGCGTCAAG
Organism: Triticum dicoccoides; assembly: GCF_002162155.2. Lineage (NCBI taxonomy): Eukaryota > Viridiplantae > Streptophyta > Magnoliopsida > Poales > Poaceae > Triticum > Triticum dicoccoides. The sequence continues at coordinate 303,337,536 of NC_041389.1, forward strand.
AAATGCCTATGAATTATTCACTTGCTGTTGAACCATTTGATGTTTGGGGATTTTGACATTGTGGGACCTCTTCCTTCCTCTAATGGGTATACACATATTTTTTTTGCTGTTGATTATGTTACTAAGTGGGTAGAAGCTATTCCAACCAGTAGTCTTGATCACAACACCTCTATTAAAATGCTTAAGGAAGTTATTTTCCCAAGGTTTGGAGTCCCTAGATATTTAATGACTGATGGTGGTTCACACTTTATTCATGGTGCTTTCCATAAGATGCTTGCTAAGTATGATGTTAATCATAGAATTGCGGCACCTTATCATCCTCAATCTAGTGGTCAAGTTGAACTTAGCAATAGAGAAATAAAAATAAAGACTGTTAATAGGTCCCGAAAGAATTGGTCTAAGAAATTAGATGATGCGCTTTGGGCTTATAGAACAACATATAAAAATCCTATGGGTTATTTGAAAAGCTTGTCATTTACCTCTTGAGTTAGAACACGAAGCACTTTGGGCAATAAAAGAACTCAATTATGATTTCAAATGTGCTGGAGAAAAGAGGTTATTTGATATTAGCTCATTAGATGAATGGAGAACCCAGGCTTATGAAAATGCTAAGTTATTCAAAGAAAAAGTTAAAAGATAGCATGACAAAAGAATCCAAAAGCGTGAGTTCAAAGTAGGAGAATATATTCTTTTGTACAACTCTCATTTCAGATTTTTTTTGCAGGAAAACTCCTCTCCAAATGGGAAGGACCCTATGTCATCGAGGAGGTCTATCAATCCGGAGCTATTAAAATAAATAATGCTGAAGGGACTAACCTGAAGGTTGTCAATGGGCAACGAAGAAAACACTATATCTCAGGTACGCCAATCAATGTTGAAAGCAATGTTATCCAAACTTTGATACCGGAAGAACACATAAAAGAGTCCTTCCAGAACACTCCAAAATCATGAAAATAAGGAGGTACGTGATACGGTAAGTAAACGGACTCCGAAAAATCTGCAAAAATATTTTTTGTTAGTTTTGTAATATTTAGAAAATCGGGAAAATAAGAAACTTCCAGGAAAGTGACCCTGGTGGGCACGATACACCAGGGCGCGCCAGGCTTGCCTGGCACGCCTAGGTGGGTTGTGCCCACCTCGGGTACTTTCCGGTCTCCGTTTTTCGTCTGTTCTGCTTGTTCCCCAAGATAAAAAATCTATATAAACCTCCCGAATCTGTTAACCTTCGTATCACTGAGAAATCCCCTATTTTCTTTTCTTGCTGTTTTCCTGTCAGATCTGAAATTATGTCGTCCCAAGACTCGGAGGGTGAGAGCTATGTTGCTGAACTCATCGCAAACTCCAAATCCTATGGTGATGTGAGGCACTATAGCTGGACCTTCGAAGAAGATGGAGATGACTCAATTCCTCCCTGGTTCAAAAATGAAAGCATGGAGGCGTTATGCAAGAGGATAATAAAACTCTAGATAGATAACGACGAGTTGAGGATAGATAATTTTATTCTCTATCAGAAGGTGGAGGAAGCAAAGGGCAAACCCTCTACTTTTGCACCACCACCATCTACTTCATCACCACCATCTTCTTCATCACCACCAAAACAAAACTGAGTATTGGGTATGGGCACTTCCCTTGGCTTTCGCCAAGCTTGGGGGAGGTGCCCCGGTATCATATCATCTCGACTATCTTTTGGCTTTATTTTCTTAGTTCGATCCATGGCTATCTTTTGCTATTAGATAAATAAAAGTTTAGTTTGATCCTTGCCTTTTGTGAGTTTGCTTAGTGATCAATCCTTGTAATCGTGTGCGAGGTATAATAAAGTTTAGTTTGAGTTTTGCCTTCTTTACTTTCTTGCTGCAATAAAAAGAAAGGAAACAAAAAGAAAAGATCATATGCTAATCTTATGGTAAGTGATGACATTACACAAGGAAAAGTATAAGTAGAAAATTTTATTGTAGATTGACAAACATAGCATTGGAAAATGATGCAACACATAAAACATTTAATAAGGGAAGAGAAGATTCACATATAAATACACTATCATGGAAATCTTTTGTGATTGTGAGCACCCATCAAAATATTATATGCCAAAATTGTTGACGTTGGACAAGGAAGACAACTTAATGGTTTATGTTTGTTCATATTCACATAGAAGTCATATTGTCATAGATCCTTCAACATGTGGTGCTTGCCCCTATCTTTGCTAGCCAAAAATCCGCACTAAGTAGAGATACTACTTGTGCATCCAAAACCCTTAAACCCTATCTTGTTTGAGAGTCCACCATACCTACCTATGGATTGAGTAAGATCCTTCAAGTAAGTTGTCATCGGTGCAAAAGGGCAATAAAAATTGCTTATAAAAGTGTGAGATCATTTAGTGTAATGGAAACTTGACCGTTGTACGAACTTGTGATAGTGAAGAATAAAAGCGACAGACTGCATAATAAAGGTTGTCATCACAAGGGGCAATATAACGTGACATTCTCTTGCACTAAGGGGTTGAGCGTACAAACAAAAAGCGCATGGCAACCTCTGTTTCCCTCTGCAAAGGGCCTATCTTTTACTTTCATGTATTTACTTTTATGCAAGAGTCAAAGCTTTTCTCTCTATTCCTTTTATTTTTCTCCTTTGGCAAGCATCATGTGGTAAGGAAATATCTAGGAACATATCTCCAGTTGAATATGGGTGGCATAAGTTATTATTGTTGGCATCACCCTTGAGGTGATTGTGTTGGGAGGCGAAAGAATAAGCCCCTATCTTTCTTTGTGTCCGGTTGAAATGTTTTTCTCATGTGTACGTGGTGAGTGTTAGCAATCATAGAAGACTAAATGATGGTTGAGTATGTGGACTTGCCTAAAGGTTCCGATACGTGACCCTTCCTGAACAGATGATGAATTGTAGTTGCAAAGTTGACTGAGAACATAGTTTGTTGGTTTCCAAAAGAGTTTATGCTTTATACTTCAATGTTGAGATGAATTGTCACTTGTTCATGAGAAGTCTATGATAAAATTTCTATAACAAAAGTTTTATATTGAAGTTTGCTGCTTTTATAATAAGTCACATGTTGCTGCTATGTCCGTATTTTTTTAGCGACACGTCTCTCTCTGTAAGCATGTGGACATGTTTTTCGATTTCGGTTTTCGCTTGAGGACAAGTGAGGCCTAAGCATGGGGGAGTTGATACGTCCATTTTGCATCATGTTTTCCTACTGTTACTTATGTTGTTTTATTGTATAATAGTGCTTTTTAGAGTAATTCTAATGCCTTTCCTATCATAATATGCAAGGTATGCACCAAGGGGGACAATTCTGGCAGCTAGAAATCTGGACTTGAAAAAGCTATGTCAAGCTACCTATTGTGCACAACTCCGAATGAGATTAAACTCCCCGAGGATTTTTTATGGAATATTTAAGGAATATTGGAGAAAATAAGTACCAGAGGAGGGCCACCAGGTGGGCACAACCCATCTAGGCGCGCCAGGAGGCCCAGGCGCGCCCTGGTGGGTGCTGCCCTCCTCGGTCCACCTCCGCTACCCATCTTCTGGTATATAAGTCATTTTGACCTAGAAAAAATAAGGGGAGGACATTCAGGATGAAGCGCCACCGCCTCGAGGCAGAACTTGGGTAGGAGCGCTTTTGCCCTCCGGCGGATCGATTCCGCTGGGGGAACTTCCCTCCCGGAGGGGGAAATCATCGTCATCATCATCACCAACAACTTTCCCATCTTGGGGAGGGCTATCTTCATCAATATCTTCACAACACCAACTCCTCTCAAACCCTAGTTCATCTCTTGTGTTCAATCTTTGTGTCAAAACTATAGATTGGTGCCCGTGGGTGACTAGTAGTGTTGGTTACATCTTGTAGTTGATTACTATATAGTTTATTTGGAGGAAGATTATATGTTCAGATCCATTATGCTATTCAATACCCCTTTGATCTTGAGCATGTTTATCATTTTTGAGTAGTTACTTTCGTTCTTGAGGTCACGGGAGAAATCATGTTGCAAGTAATCATGTGAACTTGATATGTGTTCGATATTTTGATGGTATGTATGTTGCCATTCTCTTAGTGGTGTCATGTGAACGTCGACTACATGACACTTCACCATATTTGGGCCTAAGGGAATGCATTGTGGAGTAGTTATTAGATGGTAGGTTGAGAGAGTGATAGAAGCTTAAACCCCAGTTTATGCGCTATTCCGTAAGGGACCGATTGGAACCAAAAGTTTGATGCTATGGTTAGAATTTATTCTTATTACTTTTCTCGTAGTTGCGGATGCATGCGAGAGGGTTAATCATAAGTAGGAGGTTTGTTCAAGTAAGAACAGCACCTAAGCACCGGTCCACCCACATATCAAATTATCAAAGTACCGAACATGAATTAAGCTAACATGATGAAAGTGACTAGATGAATTCCCGTGTACCCTCAAGAACACCTTGCTTATTATAATAAACCGTTTTGGCCTGTCTTTTGCCTCAAAAGGATTGGGCTACCTTGCTGCACTTTTTTGACTAATATTGTTACTTGCTCGTTACAAATTATCTTTCTACCAAACTACTCTGCTACTTACAATTTTAGCACTTGCAGACATTACCTTGCTGAAAACCACTTGTCATTTCCTTCTGTTCCTCATTGGGTTCGACACTCTTACTTATCAAAAAGGGCTACAATTGACTCCATACACTTGTGGGGCATTGAAAGTGCGTTATGTCGACTAGAGGGGGGTCAATAGGCGATTTTTATGAATTCTTCACTAAGGAATTTCAGGGTGAGGAAATTCCTAAGCGAAGAACTACTTGCAGTGGAATAAGTACTCAGGTATAAGCATAATAGAGCATCAGCATAGTCATCATGATGAAATGAAAGACAAACACAGAGTACAGAAAGCGTAAACACAGGATAAGCAGGATGAAGACAAAACAGACTGAAGAAATAGGATTGAGGAAATAGAGAAAGTCCTTAGTCAAAGTCTTCAAACAGTAATGATCAGGTTCATCAACACATAACTGAGGAAATGAAAGGGTTGAGGAAATAGAACTAGTTAGCTTGGTGAAGAAAATGATTTGGTAGACCAGTTCCAACTGCTGTGACAGTTGTACGTCTGGTTGGAGCGGCTAGGTATTTAAACTCGAGGACACACAGTCCCGGACACACAGTCCTCACCGTATTCTCCTTGAGCTAAGATCACACAGACCTCGCCCAACAGTAGTGGTAAGTCTTCACAGGTGACTTCCAAACCTTCAAAGACTTGGTCACTCGGCAATCCACAATTCCTCTTGGATGCTCAGACCATGAGGCCTAACCGTCTGGAGGATACACTGTCCTCAAAGGTAACAAGTGTCGGTTCCACACAGGAACAATCTCTTCAGTGATGCTCAATCACTTTGGGGTTTGTAGGTTTGGGTTTGGGATTTGAGTTTTCCTCACTTGATGATTTTCGCTCAAAGTCCTCAAAGGAATGGGATGCTCTTAAATGACAAGTGTCAGTTTCTCTCGGAGCAGCCAACCAACTAGTGGTTGTAGGGGGCGGCTATTTATAGCCTAGGGAGAAGCCCGACATGATAAGACATAAATGCCCTTGTCTGATATGACTATTAGGTGGTAGGATATTTTGGGATAGCTGGCGCGTGGCACAACAGCGGTCGGATTTGAGGTTCGAATTCGTCAGGGCTATCATGTTCCTCAGTGTGTAGGCAATTCGCGCTGGCGAATTCCTAACTCCTCAGTCAGAACAAATTCCTCAGAGACCATAAGATCTTCGTCTCTGTCACTGAGAAATTGACTGAACTGATATGAGATTTCCAATGGCTTCCCTCGAAGGATTGGGTAGGTGTAGGATTTTGAGATGAGCATCACTTGGAAATCAGTTTCGTTATTATTACCTCGACCTCCTTTAATAGTACGGTGTTTCCTATGACTCAAGAAAGAGAAAATGAAACTACGAAAACAAATGTCTTCACGCTTCAGATTCCTCGCATGAATATCTAAGTCTTCAAGGTCACACCAATTTCTTCACTTTCAAAGTCTTCAAGAGAACCAAAGCCTTCAGCCGAAGACATTCATTTTTAGGGGTCGACTTTCACTGTAAATATCAAACTCCTCATTGACTTATAGAGCCTGTGTACACTCACAAACATATTAGTCCCTTAACCTATAAGTCTTCAATACACCAAAATCACTAAGGGGCACTAGATGCACTTACAGGCATCAATGATACTTTATGGTTATGTGTGTGAGATACTTGTATGGTCATGTGTTTTATCATATCATACTTAATGCTTGTGCTTGGATTATGATATTCTCTAACACCTATGTATGATCATTCACATTGCCTTGGTGATGAGTACATGTTCCTTTTTATATCATTTTGAGTGCTCCACCAAGATGTATGTGATATGGAAGAGTAACCCATGATCCCAATTTTTTGTGCATTTGCATTCAAAAGTAAATCTTAAATAATGCACAAAGTTAGGGGAGCTCTTGCTTATCACATACTTCTCAAAGCGACGATGTATTTCACTCTTATTATCATTTGTCGAAGCTTTGATCTATATGTTGTCATCAATTACAAAAAAGGGGGAGATTGAAAGTGCAACTAATCCCTGGGTGGTTTTGGTAATTCTTAACAACATCTAGCTAATTGAACTAATACTCTTTCAAGATGATCATTTCAGAAAGTTCAGTGATTGGCATGGCATGGACTAGAGATGTGGACCCCTCAAAATGCTAAGGACACATATCGGCAAAAAGCTCAAGACTCTACATTTTCATTTAAGTGATCCAAGATCACATTGAGTCCATAGGAATGTCAATACTATTAAAAGAGGATGAGGTGTTGCTTAATGGCTTACTTGCTCAAAATGCTTAGTGATATGCTCCAAAAACCCTCAACCACTTTCTCATTTCCACATATGTCCTAAACCTAAAGTCAAATTCGGCCCCACCGATTTGATCTATCCAGCGCCACCGAGTTCATATGACATAGCCACTGCCACAAACCCGAATCACTTCGGTCTCACCGACAGGGATCTTGGTCTCACTGAGATGGGATTGCGAACCCTCTGTTTCCCTTCGTAATGTTTCGATCTCACCGATATGAGCGATCGGTCCCACCGAGTTCGCAATGCAAACTCCGTGTTTTCTTTTTGTAACATTTCGGTCTCACCAAAATGAGCGATCAGTCCCACCGAGTTTTCCTAACAACCTCTCGGTTTGCCCATTACTGAAATCGGTCCCACCGAGTTCATGTGATCAGTTTCACCAAGATCAAGTTATGCCCTAACCCTAGCACATTGGTCCCACCGAGTTGATCATGTCGGTCCCACCGAAAAGCCTAGCGTTCACATTTTGAACTGAATCGGTCTGACCGAGTTTCACTATTCGGTCTCACCGGGTTTGGGAATCTGTGTGTAACGGTTAGATTTCGTGTGGAGGCTATATATACCCCTCCACCCACTCTTCATTCGTGAGGAGAGCCATCAGAACGTGCCTACACTTCCAACATTCATTTTCTGAGAGAGAACCACCTGCTCATGTGTTGAGACCAAGACATTCCAATCCAACCACAAGAATCTTGATTTCTAGCCTTCCCCAAGTTTCTTTCCACTCAGATCATCTTTCCACCATAGCCAAATCTGTGAGAGAGAGTTGAGTCTTGGGGAGACTATCATTTGAAGCACAAGAGCAAGGAGTTCATCATCAACACACCATCTATTACCTCTTGGAGAGTGGTGTCTCCTAGATTTGTTAGGTGTCACTTGGGAGCCTCCGTCAAGATTGTGGAGTTGAACCAAGATGTTTGTAAGGGCAAGGAGATCGCCTACTTCGTGAAAATCTACCCAAGTGAGGCAAGTCCTTCGCGAGCGATGGCCATGGTGGGATAGACAAAGTTGCTTCTTCATGGACCCTTCATGGGTGGAGCCCTCCGTGGACTCGCGCAGCCGTTAACCTTCGTTGGTTGAAGTCTCCATCAACGTGGATGTACGATAGCACCACCTATCAGAACCACACCAAAAATCTCCATGTCTACATTGCGTTTGCTCCCTCCAAACTCCTCCCCTTTACCTTCATATGCAATGATTTACATTCTGCTGCTATACTCTTAGAATTGCATGTGTAGGTTGATTGCTTGACTAGTGCTAAGTTGCTAAAATCTGCCAAGACTTAAAATTGGGAAAAGTTTAGGTTTATATTTGGTTAAGTAGTCTAATCACCCCCCTCTAGACATACTTTCGATCCTACAATAACCCAGGCGGCAACGCACCGTCAAGACACTCTGCACAGATCTAGTCCTCACCCATCTACCATTAGTTATTCCAAGCATGCCAGGCAACGACCAAAGCTTCAACGTCGACCCCTACCTACGTTACATCTTCGGCGAGGAGAATGAGCTGGAGCAGGTCGGGGAGCAAGAGCTTTATCAACCGGTGCAGGCACCATGGCCCATCGATAGCGGTATCGGCATGATAGTCCTTGGGCGCATAATCGACATAATGCAGAGGAGGTGTGATGAGCAGTTTGCCATCCACTGTGCAAAAGATCCATAGCTACTCGGTGACATGATCGACGACCCACCGGAAGAGTCGCCGTTACCAGTGCTCATTGAGAGCCTGATGCCACGCAAGGAATGGGCAGAGGACCTCTGCGATTCAGTCAAGACACAGCCAGCCTGCAGCTTCATCATTGCCCGCGGCGACCGTGTCAACCTCGATCCAGATGATGTGGTGGCCAAGCTTGAGCGCATCATTGGCAGAGTTGACGTCCCCGAAGAAGTAGAATGTCGGTGCAACAGACCCTGGGTATGTTGCCCTTATTGTGCACAGGAACGGGAATAAGATTGTGACATCAGGCCATGCCCGAGTACAAGAGACCAAGATCTTCGAAGGACCAGCATGCAGAGCAAGAGGACCAAGATCAAGCCAGAGAAGCAATATACCACCAGGAGAAAAGCCTCCCTTGCCGGGCAAACAGACTTGACAGGGGCAGAGCCACCCCCGGAAGAGAACGTCTAAGACGACCTGGCAGGGCCTGCCGGGACTCATGGAGGCAAGAAACACCTCGTCAACCACTTCCCCACGACCCACGTCGTCAATCAATGCGGTGTCAAGTCGCAAAGTGATTAAGTGGCAGCCATTCGCCCCATGGCAGCCTCTTTCTACAGGAAAGCCTACAGATGACACCCGTCTTCCGACGTGTCAAACAAGCAGGCGTGGAGCTGGCAAAAAAAGCCCCGCAAGGCTTGCCGGGCAAACAACAATGTGACGTTGAGCGATGCATTTAATGCGCTCTGCTCCAGTAGAGTACCGGAAAAGGCATCCAGATTAGATTGCAAAGAAACAAAGGTGTGTGATGGCAGAAAAATCATGGTGATAATTCTCTAAGCGTTTCGAAGGTATACGAAGGCACATGGACCAGGGGGGCCATGCGGCAGGGCCAAATGACCCTGGCGTGTGGTATGACGCGTGGAGCCCACAGTCCCCCGACCTAGATCTGCGACTCCTAGTACCTTCTGGACTACACTCTTTCACCAATTTTTTCTAAGATTTTTCTAAGTCTCATAAATTAATTCACTTAAAGTCCAAAAGTAAGAGAAAACAACAACTCGCGGTAGGCACTGGATTAATAGGTTAGTCTAGGAAAATACTAGAAAATGATTTAAATAGGTGCCAAATTTATGCTAATTTAATATAAAATATGACATGCAACAAGAAAAAAATTATGGATACGTTTGACACGTATAATTAGACACCCTTTAGGTTTGACTGCTTGATGAGGGAATGAAGGACCACACGACCAATGCATAGTCAGTAGACGAGCGTGCCAACGAGGACTATGTGGTAGGGCTTGTTCAGGCGAACCTATAGGTCCATGTTATGAAGCACGCCATATTAGAGTCCATCAAGGATGAGCAGGAGGTCGATGCCGACCACTAGAAGATTGTCGAGCACGACAAAGTCTCAACGACCTTGACAAGATCCTCCGCAGGACGGAGGAGTGCGATGACCCACTGCCGTGGAGTCATCCCGCCGGCAGTGAGCACGAGTCGGGCCCCTTTGGTGAGAGTGGGGAGGAGAGATAACCCATCTCCCTGACTCCAACTCCGAGTACTCTAGATAGTTTGATATGGATGTATCGTTAATGTAGTAAGTAATGGAGTGTAGTACTCCCTCCGTTCCATATTAAGTTTCGCTCAAATGGATGCATCTGACATTGAAATACGTCTAGAAATATCAATATGTGACGGAGGGAGTAGTTAATTACTTGTTTAACTAAGCTATGTATGATGTTGATGTGGTACCATTATCTACTTATGCAATGAAGTACTTTAAATTTATCAATGCTTGTGCATGCGATATGTGCTTATGTATGTGATGTATGGGCTATGATGCGTGTTTATGTATGTGATGTACTTTAAATTTATAAGAGAATTTTCCAAGTTTCTTCTTATTAGAATTGTTTATTTCACAAAGGTGTTCGAGCTAGGAAGCTTTTAGTGCATTTTTTTCCATGTTATTGTGATGATGATATTAATATGTCTTCTGTTGGTTTTGTCTTTATTATAGCAAGTGCTTGAATCATGGGGCGACATGGTAAATCACCAAGGCTTTCTAGCATCAACGATGACTACTCTTTTGGCAGCAGTTATCTACCCACCGCGGAGGAGCGTGTTGAGTTCGATACCGAGTCTGAGGATTAGACTAGCCACAGTGGGAGTAACTTCAGTAGTAACATCGAGTCCAACTCAACAAATTTGCTTACGTGGCAGTGAGTTAATGAGGAGAGATGTAGTACTAGTAACTTAGCTAGTTACTGTAACATCACATGTCCCAATGCAATATGAGTCTATAACCCAATAAATGAAGCATTACATGTTACCACACTTATGTTACTACCCACTATTAAGATAGTAACATAGTCTAGGAATATGTGTATGTTACTACTATATGTTACACTCCATTGTGGCTAAGACTCTTAGGAGGCGCGGGAGGAGGAATAGCGAGGATCAGTACGGGTCCACCTCCAACTCTAATGGCAAGAAGCATCGCCTTGCATGGCGTGTCGCATGTCCCGAGTGCCACGCCTCCAGAGCAACGACCATTGCACTAGATGGAGACAGGTAAATGGTGGTCGTACAAGTCATTAGCATATAATATTTTTTGAATAGTCACATGTGACTTAGCTTCTAATTTTGTACGATGTGGAGGTTTGTCCAACCGGGTTCGCAAACAAGCTAGGTGAACACCATCATTAGTGCTCTTCCGAGGGAGCACTTCCTAGTCTTAGTGACTCCAGAAGGCCAGAAGTCGCCATTGCCAGGATTCACATGGGCCCACTATGAAGCCACAGAGGACAATAAGTGTGCCAACAAGAGGATCCAACGGGGTCTGTGGGTAAGTATCGGCCCGACACTACATTGGTCCATATCATATCAGAAGCTAGATAATTATATAACTTATATACGCATTATTGTAGAAACACTATACTTGCGAAGAAGAGTCGCCCTGACATGAGACAAATGTTGCACTACGAGGTTGTGATTAGATTTTATGGCAAGGGCGACAATAGGAAGATGAAAATGAAGAAGTTGGAGGCTTGCGACACATATCTGGACAAGGAAGAATACTTGTTGGTAAGTACCTTCACTGCTTTGTAGTAGTTACTTAGATGACGAACGCTTGTTTCTTTTCTTCATCATATGATGCATTTTGCCTTTGTAGGTGAGGGAGGAATGAACACCGAAGGACTCCTAGGAGTGGTTGGCGGATACGTGGTGCACCCCTTCTTGGCAAGCAAATCACGCTCAGAAAAGGGATGAGCGACTGACGATGCAGGGCCCAACACACGTCTAGGCAAGCCTCAACCTAGGAGCTCTCCTCAAAAATTTGGTATGTGAAACACCATCGTCTAGTTCATCTCTAGGTTTAGCTAGGTTTACTCATCATCACACTTTCTTTTGCAGGAGGGCCAAACTCCTGCAAAATAAGAAGTGAGAGGAGTATTGCAACACCACTACCAAGGAGAAGATGGAGACATACTCTCAAGTGTACCAGGAGAGCCACGGGGTTGCGAGCGATCCTATGCAGGAGGACATTGATCCCGTGGTGGCCGTGAAGACATGAGGATGGAAGAAGAGTGGATTCCACTTCCTTTTTCATGGCGCAATCTCCACATCCTTGCACCCCAAGCTTCTTGAGCTCTAGGCACAGAGCACAAGCTCAAGTGTTTCCATACAGAATTGCCCGACGAATAGTTCGTCTGCGATTGCACGGCTCCAGGTTTTGTTCCCTTCATTCATCCTCCCATGTCTTTACATTCTTGCATCATCGCAACCTTCATTTGTGCTTGCGATGACATAATAGGCCCAGTTGGACGCACGGGGATAGAGCTGGAGGAAGAAAGGAGGTGAATGGAGGAATCCGAGGCAAGACATGCTGCAGAGGCTTTGTAGGGTTATGAAAATCCGTGAACCTATGCATGTACTTGTGAACTTAAGAACTTGTGTCTGCCAGAACTTATGAAGTTCTAGTTCTACTTATGCTTGTGATATGTTGATGTCATCTGATATGTATGCTGGATATGTGGATGTCATGTGATACTTATGAATTGCCATATATATATGAGAAATTTTTCCTACTACCGAGTGTAGTTTCACCCATTTTTATTTTGTACGTTTTAGGTAGTATCTAACATACCGTAGTGTATGTATGTGTAGTATGTAGTATGTAAGAATATTTAGGTAGTATATATACTATTTTTAGGTAGTATGTAGTATATTTTTAGCATACTTCTTTTTACGTATAAATATGTACGTATTTTCACAAATATGATAAAAACATGGGCTCACATGCAATTTTTTCACATAACTCGCTTTGGAGTATCTTAGATATAGTATATGAACATACTAAAAATGGTAAAGTAGTATATATACTACCACATAGTAGTATATGAGAAATGGGTGTAACTACACCCAGTAGTAGGATGCATTTTCCTTATATATATATATATATATATATATATATATATATATATATATATATATATATATATATATATATATATATATATATATATATATATATATATACACATATGACAGCACTATTCTAATCCCGGGATTAGAATAATTATTTGGATCACGATCCACCCTATAAGGGCCCGATCAGCTGCTCCCGAGATCCAGAAAACACATCCCCGAGATAAAAAAAGCCCAACCAGGCGCCTCCCGCAGCTCAGCCTTGTCTCCCCCGATTC
>NC_041389.1:303350897-303375275 GCF_002162155.2 Triticum dicoccoides
CCGCGCCGCCCCTCCCAGCCCGTCCAGCGCGCCGCACCATCTGCCTCGACCACCTCCGCTGCCGTCGTCCTCCCGCCGACGACCTCCGTCGCGGTCCTCCCCCCGGACCAGCTCGGTCGCCTCCGTCCTGACGCCAATAACCTCCACCACCGCTCTCCGCCCCACCTCCGTGTCCACTCTTCACCCCAGCCACCTCCGCCCTCGCCTTCAACCACCACCCCGACCACCTCCACCACCGCCCTCTGCACCGACCACCTCCCTTCCACCCGCCCCCAACTTCCCCTCCGGCGTGACCTTCCCCACACCCCACGGCGACCTTCACTACCCTCCGACGCGGCCTGCCCTCTACCCTGTTTCTTGCACCGTGGCGCCGTCCCCACTCGCAGATCGAGCCATTAACGTCGAGATCTATCATGGCTCCCCTGCAATGTTCTGTCCTTCCTCGTCCTCGTCACCTGCTGCTGCTGCTGGGTGGTGGTGCGTTCTCCCTGCTTAGCCGTCATGGCGAGCCTCCTGGATGGAGCTTGCGCACCTTCCCAACTGCAGCATCATTGATTCTGTACCATCCCGATACCTGACCTTCAGGGGGTGCTAGTGGTGGCCTTCATCATTGCGCCCCACTGACGCGAGCTATGTCCCGACCCGACGACGGGAACATCACACCCAGCTACCGTCAACGACTAGGGCCGGCGCTAGTGGGGCCTCCACTGCTCCAGGGACATCTAGGCACAGCCTGACGCGTCACTACATGTGAAAGAACAGAGAAATGGCACTGCCCAAGTTGTGTTCTTCGCCATTTCTATACCGAATCACTTTGGTATAAACCCAAGTTCAAATTAAAAACATAGAGCAGTTTAAAATTTGTAAAAACACCATGTGTGTCTCCGATGACAGCAGATGGATGGGATTGATGGGCACAGACGGCGACCACCGGTACACTCGCAGCCGTGTTTGGACTGCAGCGACGACCGAATCAGACCTTCCCCCGGCATCAGCAATCTTCCTTCTCTTCCTGTTCATCAACGCACGCTGCCGTCCACTTGTGACTCTCCACCCGCTATTGTTAAAGACAAACTGTATTTTACATGAGAAGTTTTGTGTATTACTGCCCATGGGAAACTTGCTTATGAGAATTGACCCCAATTTTTGGATTGATTTTGCAGACCTTGGATTCAAGAGAAAAATGTGTATAAAAAAGGGGTGATTTTGAAAGTTCAGGTGTAACGAACAACGAAGTTCAAACCAAAAAAAATGTAAACAAAAAAAGCATGGAATTCAAAGAATAAAAACTATGGAGTTTCATAAATAAAATACCACGGGAAGTTCATGTTTCAAAAATTCCGAAGTTCATGTGTAGTACATACAGATGAAAAATCATCAAATGAAAAAAAGACCGCCGAGGCCATTTCACTAAAAAGCAAAAAATGCATAAAAATGTCACGACAAAATTCTATAAGAAGTTCAAATTTAAAAACCAAAGCAGGTCAACGTTAAAAAAATGAAGTTTTTAATATCTAGAAGCCAAATTTGGAAGGTCGAAAATTTGAGCAAGAAGTTCAAATAAAAAGGTACTTAAAAAATCTTTATAATGGATTTTCCTCGTTTATAAAAAAATTAGAGAAATCCAAATTAAAAAAGAGAAGCATTTCCAAAATTAGAGAAGTCCAAATTAAAAAAGAGGAGCATTTTAAAAAATCAGAGAAGTCCAAATTAAACATAGGATTTACCTGTTCAAAAAATAAAAAACACAACATCATTTTTTGCACTTTTAAAAACAACTCATAAACGAAAAAATTGTTGCTAGAAGTTCAAGTGCTCGGTGAGGAAAAGTTGAAAAATTCTTCTGAGAGAGGTTCACCATGTATTTAGATGTCCAAAATACATAAAAAATATGTTATTTTTTGTGTTTTAAAATAATTCTCTCAAACCAGAGAGAAGTTCAAAGTGATAACAACCGGAAGTTCACGTACTACATGGTGTGTATTTCATATAAGAAAAAATACAAAAAAAGTGAAACAGGGTGAAGTTCAAACAGAGATGCCCCACAAGTTCAATTACTTCACGTAGTGCAAAAAACACCACGTAAAATCAGCACGTCAAAAACAAAGTGAAGTTCGAACAGACACGCCCTAGAAGTTCAACTACTTCACGCAGAGCAAAAAACAACACGTTAAAAACAGTGTGAAGTTCGAATAGACATGCACAAGAAGTTCAACTACTTCACGCAGTGTATTTCCATTCGCGATGAAGGCAGAAATCATGATCTCGTCATTTTCTAATTTACTTCAAAACAGTAGGAAATCATTTGTGTAAGTTCAAGTCCTTCGTCGGAGAAAGTTCAAAAAAATATTGTGAGAGAGATTTGTACAAAAGGAATATCATTTGTGTGACATTGACAATTGTATGAGAAAATTACAAAACGAAAATACGTCACGAAAGTTCAACGTGAAAACAGCTGGAAGTTCAACTACTACCCGGAATGAATTTCACATGAAAAACTTTTAAAACCGTTGCCAGTATGAAAAAGTGATCAACACAGGAAAGTTGCGTGTCTACAGCAGCTTTCCATCGGTATATCACTTGCTCAATTCCGGTGAGTGTTCCAGTGTGTGGATGGAGAGCCACGGGCAAAATAAGCACGTGAAAACAGAGTGAAGTTCAAGGTTTCATACCGAGAAGTTCAGGTACTTCACGTGATGCATTTTTCACGAATCTGTTTCGCGATAAAGGCAGAACGAATGATCTCGCCATTTTTCAAATTACTTGAAAACAGCAGGGAATCACAGAAAACCATCAACATGAAAAAGTTTCGCATTTTCCTTAGATTTTCAAGGGTATATTATTTGCCCCATTCCGATAAAGTTTGTGGAAAATACAGCGAAAACATATTTTTAGCCATTTTGAAAACTGACATAAAACAGTAAGGAATTGGGAGAAGTAATATATACCAAAAAGATTCGCATTTCCTCGAGCTTTCAAACGCCATATCATTTGTTGCATTCGGATGTAGGGTTAAAAAACTAGATCGAAAATACGAACTCCGTGAAACTTGTACCGTTTTCTAAATCACTTTTAAACCGTTCAAAATTAGAAAAAACTTTCTACATGAAAAAGTAGTGCATTTTCATAAGCTTTCCAACGTCATATCATGTGCCTCAATTGGTTTAGCGGTTTAGAAATGACATCGAAAATATGAACTCAGCTGTTCAGTTTGTGAAAATTTACGATTTTCTAAATTACTTTTTAACCGTAGGGAATTAGAGAAAACTTTCAATATGTGGAAGGAGCGGTTTTGCAGCAGCCTTCCAAAGCCATATTACTTGCCTCATTCCGATAAATGGTTTAGAAATGCGATCAAAATTATGATTCACGTTTTTTGTGTGAAGAAAAAACGGTTTCCAAAACTGCTCTTAAACCGCTTACATTTTGCGAAAAATTTAACTTGGGTCATGATACTCGTGTCCATAGCTTTCCAACGGTATATAGCAAGCCCTATTTGGGCAATGTTGCGGGAAGTTCAACCTAGTTCACAGGGAAGTTCAGGTCGAACAACTCAGGTAGTAAAATCGCAAAAATAACGCGAGTTCTTCATGTCCCGAGTGCAAAATCCGCCTATGAGCGAGATTCCTATCTAAAACAAGTATTTAGTTGCTAAAAATCGTTTGAAGATTACACTTACATCACATGGAACACGACTAACCAGAAAAACTCGCGGTAGAAGGCACGGTTGCGAAGATAGCCCGAGGGTCGGGTTCGTACAGAGAGAAGTTCAGACGCGTTACTTAGGCAGTTCGGGTTGTGATCAGAATATTATTCTGATCCCATGATCAGAATAGTGTTTATATATGTATATATATATGTGTGTGTGTGTGTGTGTGTGTGTGTGTGTGTGTGTGTGTGTGTGTGTGTGTTGCAGGGCCGATTGCAAATACAAAACAAAAAATAGCTGCTTGGCAAAGATTTGCCGGGCGCCAAACTCGGTAACAAGCTTGTTGTTGAGCACTGAACTCAGCAAAGGTGCCATGTGGCAACACCTTGTGACTCCTGACTTTTGCAGCTTTGAAAAGAATATAGATAGAACGATTGCCGAGCTCTGAACTCGGCAAAAGGGGGTCACACTAGTGATTTCAACAAGAAATGTTTGCCAAGATCCTCCGAGCAGTACTCGGCAAAGAGTGAGAATGGCATCCTCGGACGACCTTTGACTTTCCTTATTTAAGAAATTAAAAATGATAAAGGTCTACCGAGTTTTCGTTAGTGGAAACTCGACAAAGGCCAGCCCCGCCGTCACGCAGCCGTCACCTGGCCTGCATGGGGCCCGTTCAGTCCTTTGCCGAGTTCGCCTAGAGCAGGACTTGGCAAACGAAGGCAATTTTCCGGGTCTTGTATGGTCGCCAAGTTGCTTTTTCTAGGCACTGGGCAAACTTTCACATTTTCCAAGTTTCGTGCCATTTTTGAGTTCGTTTCAGTCGGTTCTCAGTAAACGGCTGCCATTGCCGACTTCCTGATAAAAAATACGAGGCAAACACGAGGAACTAGGCATCTTCCACCGATTCCAGTATTGCGTTTTGAACTGATTGTAGAAACAAGCAGGATGCAAATATGACAATGTGTACTTACGACTTAATGAAATGAGAGTAATAATTATATTATTTCATTACAATGCCAAAAGCAACTTAACAAGTAGTGGATACATGTTACAAAAACTAGCAACACGCTGGGCTTACAAACTCAACGGCACAACTTAGGAAACAAAATACTTAGCATCAATGCGTCAAGTCAAACACAAGCAACACACTGCTCACCGTATTAGAGGAGAGCAGGTCCATAAGAATAACTAAAATAAAACTAAAAACGCACACATCACCAGGAAAACCCACAGGTAACTTTAGCTAGAGATAATATATAGTGAAGTAGAGATCATGTCAAGCTAGCTAGTTTGTGGAGGTGGAACAAGAGGAGGACTTGGAGCTGCTGCACTCGTCCCTGAGGCCGCCGCCGGTGCTCTTTGTAGGGAAGAGCTCTAGGGTTCTGAGCGGCCGGCAGCATGGCCATGGCGGTGGGGTCATATTATTCATACCACCGCCGGCCGCTGCGGAGCTGCCTCCAGCTGCTGCTACACTGTTGTTAATGTTGCTGTTGTCCATCACCATCTGCTGCTGCATCATCCATTCCTGCTGCTGGCTTGTCTTGCCTGCAAACTCCAACCCCGAAACTGGAAGAGCTCCTGCTGCTGCTGTTTCCTGCTGCAAGTAGCCCTACATATGTATATTCCATGAGTTAAATGTTTTGGTATATTGTTTTTGTTTCTTCAGAAAGGAAGTAGAGGAACAAATATAGGTATGCGCGAATAGAAATTACTATACTAAGTTAGCAATAGAAAATTTAAAGACCTGAGGCGCCATGAAGCAGCTGGTAGCGTATGTGTGGTGGTGATGGTGCAGCTGCATCACCGCGGGGTGCATCGCGTTCACGCCAGCACCAGCACCAGCAGCATTGCCTCCGCCACCGGCAGCACCAGTATGAGGAGGAGGAGGAGGAGGAGCCGCCGGCGAGGAGGGTTGCTGGTGGCGGGCGCAGAGGCGGCGACGGAGACGCTGGCGCTCGCGGGCTTTGTGGTTCTGGAACCAGTAGAAGACGTTCTTTCCCTCGATGCGGCCGTAGTAGGCGAGGTGCGCCGTGATCTGCTGGATCTCCACCGCGTTAGGTGTGCGCACGCCGCTCCGGTACATCTCCTCCAGGATCATCAGCTGCTCAGGCGTCGGGCACCAACGGGTCGATGGCGTCTGCGGCATCTTCCTCCTTAACTACTGCTCTTGGATCTCGATCTTTGTGTCTAGTTAACTGCGTGCTAGAGCTAGCTGCTGCAAGTGCTAGTGTACGTACGTTGGTGCTAGGGATATGTTCCAAGCCTAAGGTTGAGTGAGTTATATAGACCGAGCTGGCCGGGCTAGCTAAGGTAGCAAGAGCTAGCTGGGTCAATTACTCCAGTGAGCAGGTGGTGAGAGGAGACGTGAGACAAATTGGTGCGGTGAACTGTCAGAGTCAAGTGTTGACACACTTATTTAGCCACTACTGGAATCGCCCTAGGGTTAGCTCCTCATTTTCCCACAGCTGGGACTTTTTGCGTGCATTTTGAAATTAATGTCATTTCTCCATATATGGCTATATATTTAGATGAAGTAGGAATATAAGTATCGTGAGATAAATATATAATCTCACTTTTTTTATGCACGAACAAAAAATGTTTCTCCACGTGTAGATAAAATTTTGAATTTTGTAGTAAATGCATCTCGGGACATTGTTGCCCATGCCACGTCCTTGTTTCACCATGCTCGGCTGAGTTTTACCTAAGGAAGAGTTGTTTGCAATGATGAGAGAACAAACTTTTCTGGATTGAATTTCGAATTCGGAAGTGGGGCAAGTTTTTTTCTTTTCGAGCTAACATCAACTCTGTTGTGTTTTTAATATATTTTATGTAATAAGGTACAATAACAAGAATACATGAAAAATAAACAATATCTAGTTATGAAAGGTACAAGAAGGACTAAATCCAGCTGCGGAAATGAGCATATTTATTTTCTTTGCAGTTGGAACAACCATAGCATGTTGCTCTTTGGACTTCTTCTTGCATCAAAATAAGTTAGATCGAGTGTCTTTGAATATATGATAATTTCTAGTTTGCCAAACTGCCAAGTGCCGAGAATCAGAATCTCCATGAAAAAAATGTCTTATTGAAGTAGGCTTTGAAGGATAGTAGGATGTCCTTGAATTGAGATTATGGCAATCCCAACATAGGTGCTTCTAGCAGTACGTTCACTACTGAGAAACTGCTTATAGGTAGGGTAAAATCAGTGGCTGGTAAGCTCACGATCCACCACCGGTAATCTAGCCAAATACCAGAGGCAGGTGCTAAACCAGGCCCACCATTGTAATTACATTATCAACGGCGGGAGGCATGTGCCGCCCGCCACTGGTATTTGGAGCAATAGTGGCGAGCAGTTTTATATGGCCCCACACAGGTAATATGGCCACCGACCTGGCCCACCATAGCCGTGGGGCAAGCCCTAGCAATTGCAAGGAGCGTATGGGCGCCCTACATTGGTAAAATAGTTAGGTATTTTGGTTTTGTATTTATTTTGTTTTATTGTGTTATTTCTTTATGGTATTGCCTGAGAGATGGTTTGAACATTGTAGTTTCATTATTTGGAATGTTTAAGCATTTTATGAATAAATTTGTATTTTACTCGATAAATTTCAAATTTCAAATGCAAGTACATGTAAACATTTTAAAAATGGGAAGAAAGATCATAAATAATATACTTATCATAAATTTAGGTCTTATAAAAGAAAATTTGGGTCTTTCAAATATGTATATGTGAAAATTCAAACACATGAGCTTTATTTGCAATAAGTAAAATGATTTTGAGTTTAAAAATAATAATTTTGTTTGAAACATAGGAAACTTTGTGTGGTGTCACTATATCACATGTAGAGTGTTGGTTAAAGTTTCAAAAATATTTGCAAAAGGGCATGATGTAGGTCGTTTAGAAATTGAAGACCGCCTCGACGCACACCTGTTGCATATCGAATTAATGATAATGCAGTTGTTACTTGCATATATGACCTAAATACATACTAAACTATTTAAATTGTATGTTTTCATAAATTTTGAGGCATTTTTAAATGTACATGTAGTTCAAATTTGATTTATATCCATTAGATAACTCTAAATGCACTAAATGTCATCATCCTCTCCTCACTAGGGTTGAGCCCAGGGCGAGCCCGCCCCCGACGTGCCAGTTTAGTGCTCCACCCACTGCCAACTGAACAAGACCGCCACCGAACTAAGGCTCCTTCCGAGGTCCCTGTCCCTCCTCCTCCACCATTTCGTGCGCCGGTGGCCATCTCCCGGCAAACCCCGACCCCTAAATGACCCGGTTGCTCGCTTTTCTTCTCATTATTCTGTTTGCTGTTCTTAAACTGCGTAACCAATTATATTAAATAAATACATGTTGGATATCTACAGAAAATTTTCCTATAACTTTAATTAAGGTTACCTGGAAGAAACCTAGCTTTAACTTGGTCAAAAATACATAAACATATTATTGCGCAGCTTGTTAGGACTAGCCCACAGACTAAATCAAGTACTTATTCTGTTGCCTGTTTAAGTAAAGTTCAGAGCTAAACTTCAACATCTGAGACAACATCTATTGTAGCTATAGCTTCACAAGGACAGAACATTGGGGGTAACATAAATAAAGGAAACAGAGTTCGGCTAGGTTTGCAAGTGCCGGTAGCAATGCCTGCTGTTTTTTAGATATATGTGTTGGAGTCTTTTGGTTGCCCCAGCGTGTATTGTGATATTCCAGCCATCAAGCCATCGAGCTTTGCATATGTGTATCTTTTGAAAAAATTTAGGGATTGAAAATGAGTGACAGTATTTTGGCGAAACTTTGATTAATTTATGTTTCGTCAAATTTTTAGCACTCAATATGTCCAATTTTTAGCAAAGGTCAAGCCAATTTTTTCGTTAACTTTTGTTTTCATGTTATTTGTAATTCTTTATTGTAATTCTATAGTTTTTTAGTGTTTTTCCAAACAATTTAGCAAAGACAACAAATGGATACCACGGTCGGACCATCGTCTCATATGACCGAAGATGAAGCTAGCCGGCGCCATCAATATGACAACAATGATGATGGCATCGAGTGTGAGGAAACCAACTTTGACAAGACCCACCATGACGAAGAACCAACCAGTGGGGAGGAAATGACCACCGGCAAGGAGGAAGCTGGACAGGGAAAATCAACCCAAAAAGTGGGAAAATTTTACACGAAGCTTGTAACGAATTAACTTCAAGCTCGCAAAAAATGGGACCCTAAATCTATCCCTAAAATAATAAAGGGATAATTGCTTTTATGCCCCTAGTTGGGTCACACTCGACAGGTTTACCCGTAGTTTCCGAAAATACCCGTTCCCGCTCAAACCACTTTGCTCGTCTTATGCTTTTGCCCTTTAACCATTTGACTGTCATTTTAGAAACTTCATAACAAATTCATACTAGCTCAGAAAAATGGAAATAAGATATCAAAATATTTAGAAAAACATCACCTATATATGCATGTCATTTGCATTCATGAAAAAAGTGTTGGAAAGTCCCCATCTCAGTTTGAGATCATATGATCTCAACATGAAAAGAAAAATCTGAAAATTTAAAACAAAATTCAAAAAGTCTATTTTTTCTGGCAAACATTGGTTATGTTTTTTAGTGATTGCCAAGTTTCATGAGGGAAAGACATTTGTTGAAGTCGTGGCAAAAAAAAAGTTAGCACTCTCGAAACAGGCTTTCGTCCCGCTTTATATATAAAGCATAAGTCCATACAACCACGTCCCAAGCAAGGCCAAAAAAAAAGAAAAATGTTGGGGCCACAGCACAAAGACGCCCAAAATAACTTAGAAGAAACAGAAAAAGCCACCAGGGGCAAGCTACAAATCTGTCGAGCGATCAGCGAGTCGACGTGCGGAAGACACCAGGGCGTCAAGAAGGAGCTGAAGATGGTCACGATCCCTCGGCCTAGCGAGCGGATGCCAGTGCTGCAGGAAGGCAAGAAATTTGAAGAACGAGTCAGAAGCACGTCTCGGGAACACCCGTTCAATCACCATCTTATTGCGAGTAGTCCAAAGGGTCCACATCATAACCGTGAAGATGAGTCAGAACAGTCTGCGCGTACGGCCAACCTGAGTGGCCCTAACCTGCAGAAACCGTGCAAGGTCAAGGGCCTCCCACTCCGGTCCTAAAGCCTCACGAAACAAAATTGATGCACCAAATTAGCACTCCCAAATGCTTTTGTTTTGGAGCATCAATTTTGTTTTGGTTTTTACCATGACTTTCACGAATGACATTCCCTTATAAAACTTGGCAAGCGCTCAAAACTTTGGTAAATGTTTGCCACCAAAAAAATTAGATTTTTTTAGATTATACTGTTCATGCTGAGATCATATGAGCTCAAACTGAGATGGGGACTTTCCAACACTTTTCTCATGAATGCAAATGACATGCACATATAGGTGACTTTTTTTGAACATTTTGATATCTTATTTGCATTTTTCGGAGTTAGTATGAATTTGTTATGAATTATTTAAAGTGACGGTCAAACGGTCAAAGGCAAAAGCATAAGACAAGCAAAGTGGTTTGAGCGAGAACAAGTATTTTTGAAAACTAGGGGTAAACCTGCCGCGTGTGACCTAACTAGGGACATAAAATAAATTACCCCAATAATAAAACATTAAGGTTAATAAAAACTTGCAAAAAGAAAATAGTAGTGACGGGCCTCCAAAATCACTCGTTACTGGTAATACACTCCACTAGTGGGCATCTCGGTCTACAGCCTACATGCACTACTCGGTTTACAACATATGGATGACGCCACTCGTCTCTACATGTTTTGAAACAAAAACAATACTGTACATGCTTTCTGCTTGTCAACATGGACACCGAGTTGAAAGAGATTATACAGGGGTGAGTCATCCTATTTCTAAACCGTGTGAGCAATATTCACGACAAATACATGCCTCCACACTTGACCCAGGTGGAGGTGCTAGAGCCTTAGAGGTGCCCGGGTGCTTTGAAGCATGGAATTTGCCTGAAAATCCCTGAAAGGTCACAGAAAGCCATGAAAATAGGGCAACATTGGGTGGGCGCTGACATGGACGACGAATGAGCTTAGGTTGATGCATGCCCCTATCATCTCTTCATGACGACAATCAGACCTTTGCGGGCCTTGACCCCCTGTTGTACCTTACTGATACTGCCACCAATATTCCGCCAGTGTAGGATCACCCTACCAATATGCTGACAAGAAGGGATGATGAAGGTGTTGCCGAAAACACGCAGTTGTTTAGAGCGGCCAGGGCTTTGGGCTTTTCACCAGTCAAGGGCCCGAAGTAGCACCCTGTTCCAGTTTAGGGTGCTACTCTGGGCCCTCCACTTAGAATGATTCTAGACCAAGCAAAAAAATACTATGGCAGTGTTACTGTCAAAATATTGCAACGACAACGTTTTGGTACTGCGACGATAGTGTTGCAAATTTTTAGGCTTTTCTAAATACAGACTATCAATTTTTGCAAATAACAATGACAAGGAACCAATAATAAACAAGTAAATACCAATATCGATAATTGTACAAGTAAAAAAACAATAGACGACAAGTGCACAATTAGACATGAGTTAGTGTAGAAAGCTATCTAGGGCCGCTTATTTTGCCGGCTAAATTCATATCTAATGGGGTGAGCAGCGTGATTGAGTCATACAAGTCCGGTAATAATGTCAACATGTGCCTTCAAGCGCTCCACCCTGTCGTTCGACTCACTGTGATCGACATGGAGCATCCCGGTTGCCAAGACGACTTCCTTGTTGATGATAGCCGCGAATGTATTTTGGATGCGTTCAAACTCTCGGCTCCGAGTTGTATGACATCCACTCTAGGCTTTGACTCCACTTGACATTGTGACTGGGATACGTGGGTACTTCAAATACGAGTTATGGGCCCATATGTGCACCCGCCACTCATAAGTGGCCAATTGCAGTGGTCGACAAAAAGTCAGGAACGCCAGTGGGAAGTTACTATACTAGTGATGGTGATGGTCCTGACTCTGTGCCGGCCACTGCTATTTGGCAATATTACCAATGGCGGGTGCAAAGGTGAGCATGCCACTGGTACTCTCCCGTGGGTATCCGATTCCTTATTAGTGTTAGAGGCCTTGGTTGCATCCAGCGGTTGTGTAGCCTCTCATGTGCTTCTTCTTGATGGCTTGGTGGAGGCGTCTAGTTAGTATTACACTCCTCCCTTCTAAGCGCTCTAAGCCCTGCATTGCCCCGTGCAGGTCTAGCCTTCGCATCAAAAACCTTTCTTTCAAATGAGAGTACTTTTCAGGAACATTAGAGGTTTCGGTGCTAGGGGGCGTCAAGACCAAATTAGGGACGTAGTTAGAGGTGAGAATATTGATATTTTAGGGTTGGTTGAAACTTTTAAGGATTCCTTCTCCCCCAATGAACTCTCCGCTTGCGGGTATGGACAGATTTGATTGAAATTTGCTTGCCGGCCTCAAGTCATTCTGGAGGCATTTTAATTGGCACTAAACGGGATCTTTTTGATTTTGTGGCGTTTGACCATGGTATCTTTTGGGCTAGCACTGTTGTTTATCATCGACAACTCAACACCCTCTGGAAAATTATGGTAGTCTATGGTCCTGTGGATCATTTCTTGACCTCTCTTTTCCTTGACGAAATCTCTACTAAAATTGAGGCTGCCTATCATTGTGGGAGGTGACTCCAACCTTCTACGTACTCCCTCAGACAAGAACAACTGCAATTTCTCTTGGCCTCTTGCCAATGCTTTCAATGGTCTCATTCGTGACCGCGCTCTACGTGAACTTCCTCGGGTGGGAACATGGTTTACTTGTACTAACCATGAGGCCAATCCAGTCCGGTCGGTGCTGGATCGGGTTTTAATTTGCTCGAACTGGGATTCTTTATTTCCCCACGCCTCCTTGAAAGCGAGAGCGATAGTAGGCTTGGACCAGCCCCATTAATTCTTGAGACGCGCCTTGACCATGCTCTGGTATCCTCTCGTTTCCAATTCCACGCTTCATGGCTTTTAGTGGAGGGATTCATAGACCTATTTGCTAACAAGATATCTAGGCTGCTAGCTTCTTATCATCGATCATTTGGCCCCATGGATGACTAAGTGCTCATACGCGATCCGCAGGTTCCTTCGGGGTTGGTCTCGTAATAGATCGGCGGAGGCCCGCCCATAGAAATCTTCCTTAGAGGCTCAGATTGCTGGCCTGGACCTCGTGGCCGATGGGTCTGGCCTCTCGGAGGGGGAGTAGTCAGCCCGGTATGCTCTCGAGGTCGCACTGATGCAGTTGCATTAGCAGGCGGAGGTCTACTAGAGTCAGAGAGGTACCTTGAACTGGACTCTTAAAGGTGATTCCCCCATTGCCTACTTCTTTGCCATTGCTAATGGGAGAAGGAGAAGATGCTCCATCGATAGCCTTCTCATTAATGGAATCAAAACTTTGAATCAGTCTCTCTTTATGTGTCACATGTGCTTGAATTTTTCTCTTCCCTCCTGTCGGCTAAACAGGAGTCTGGCCTTGCCATTTCCCCCTCCTTATGGGACGCACCTTCTATGATGTCGAGTGATGGAAATGCTACCTTAATGCTTCCTCCGTTTGAGGTAGAGATCTGGGATGTTATTAATTCGGTGAATCCTAATGCATCCTCTGGGCCTGATGGCTTGTCCATCCCTTTCTTCAAGAAATTCTGGCCCCAACTCCATCTGTTGGTGTGTAAGATTATTCAAGGCTTTTGCCTTGGGACTGCGGACATCTCCCGTCATAATTATGATGTCATCACTGTTATACCTAAAGTAAAAGGGGCCGATTTGAACTCTCAGTTTAGGTCGATAGCTCTCATTAAGAACGTTGAGAAATTTCTAGCGAAAGGCTTTGCCACTCGTCTCTCCCCTGTAGCTCATAGAACTATCAGCCCTTTCCAATCTGCGTTTATCAAAAGGGCAATTCATCCTAGACGGGATCCTTTGCATGCACGAGATCGTGCATGACCTCAAAGCTGAGTATGATTCTATCAGTTGGTCGTTTCTTAGGAAAGTGCTTCTGGCCAAAGGCTTCGACGGGGCACATGTTCATATGATCATGTAGTTGGTCTCGGTGGCCACACTGCGGTCTCAGTTAATGGCCAGGTCAGCAATTTCTTTGCCAATGGCCGGGTCCTACGGCAAGGTGATCTTGCGTCTTTTATCCTGTTTAACTTTGCCGCGGACACTCTATCTTGTAGCTTATCCAGAGATGCTTCTCATGGTCATATTTCCCCGGTCATTTCCCACCTTATTCCAGAAGGGGTCAGACATATTGAATACATGGATGACACGATCATTATGGTGGAACTAAATGATTCCTGCATTGCCCACCTTAAGTTCATTCTCCTTTGTTTTCAAGCCCTCTCGGGTCTCAAAATCAACTTCTCCAAGAGCAAGGTCATTGTCACTGGTGTTGATGACACAGAGGCCTTACGGGTGGCCCATCTTCTGAACTGTAGCCTGGGAGGCTTTCCTTTTAAATACTTAGGCCTCCCGATCTCCCAGGACAAGTTATACGCCAAAGAGTTTGCCCCTGCCACTAGTAGAAAACAGGGCTTTGGTTGAGGCCTATGTAAGGGCATTCATCCTAGTTCACTCACGAACCGGGACCAAAGAGGGCATTAGTCCCGGTTCGTGAGGCCAGGAGGTTGGCTGGGCCTTGGGTGCCATTCGTCCCGGTTCGTCTAACCCCTTTGGTCCCGGTTGCAAACACGAACCGGGACCAATGGGCCTCGCTCCTGGCCCACAACCTTAAGCCCGGTTGGTGGCTGAAACCGGAACCAAATGTGGTCCTTTAGTCCCGGTATTAGCCACCAACCGGGACTAAAGTGAGGCCTATATATACCCCCTGCCCGCGAGCAGACCAGTGCACTGCTATGATTTTTTTGGCCGACCATGGGAGAGCTTTGTGGTGCTCTAGCTCACCTCCTATGCACATGAGGTGTTCGAGGAAATGCCCGAGCAACACTTAAGCTTTCTCCTCTCGAAGCTCCCTGTCCAAACTCCATTTTCCTCAAGATTTGTCTAGGTTTGGCGGTCTACCCTGTCCCATCCCCGTCCTCACCGCCGTCGATCGCCCGCACCGATCTCGTCGCCGGCACCATCGTGGTGACCCTCTTGTTCTTATCTTCTTTTTAAAACAAAAAAAAAATCTTACTTGTATGATTTAGATTGATACTTGTATAATTTTCTTAATTTTATTATTGTTTGTTATAATATAGTGTGAAGGTTTTGGTATCCGCCCCTGTCGGACCTCGTCCCATCTATGATTCGGATGTGGTATATATTATATTTTATAACTATTTGTTTCATTTAGTGTTTATGACAATTATGGCGACCAATGTGACATAGATGTTTTATCTAGGAGGTATGTGAACCAGAAATTCCAACCGACCCTCTAGTCAAGAGGTTAAATTTAGTTGAAAAAGAAAGCAATTACTTGAAGAAAAAATGGAAAAGAATTGAGGAGAAGAAGATGGCATTGGAGTTGCATGTTGCAGATATCGTCGATGATCACAAGATCAAGATGGATAAAATGCGGTTGAAAATTAGAAAGATTAAAAAATATGTCATTCGTACTGAGACTTGGTATCATTATGCCGTTGGATCAATTTTTACCTTAGTTGCGATAATGATCTCATATATGTTGTTGCATTGAAATGTTTTACATAGTTTCAATGTACTCCCTCCGTCCCAAAATAAGTGTCTCAAATTTGTACTAGCTCTAGTATAAATTTGTACTAAGCTCAAGACATTTATTTTGGGACAGAGGGAGTATGATTTAATTAGATGCTCTAGAGAGCTATATGTTGTTCAATGAGAACTATGTATAAACTTTATGTATTTATTTTTTCAGTAATAACATTTGATCACTACTGTACTTTGGTTTTAATGTTATGATGAACTTCTATTAATTTGGTCACTTCTCTATTCATGATGATCTATAATGGTTTTTGCCACACTTAGTTATATATAATGCACGCAGATGAACCAACGATGGATACATTAAGGGTATGATACGTCCATTTTGCATCATGCTTTTATATCGATATTTATTGCATTATGGGCTGTTATTACACGTTATGTCATAATACTTATGCCTATTCTCTCTTATTTTACAAGGTTTACATGAAGAGGAAGAATGCCGATAGCTGGGATTCTGGGCTGGAAAAGGAGCAAATATTAGAGAACTATTCTTCACAACTCCAAAAGTCCTGAACTCCACGAAAGTCATTTTTGGAATTAATAAAAAATGCTGAGCGAAAGAAATACCAGATGGGGGCCACCCACCATCCACGAGGGTGGGGGCGCGCCCGCCTGCCTCGTGGGCCCCCTAGCAGCCTTCCGGTGACCATTTTCTGCTATATGAAGTCTTTGACCATGGAAAAAAATCATAAGCAAGCTTTCGGGACGAAACTCCGCCGCCACGAGGCGGAACCTTGGCGGAACCAATCTAGGGCTCCGGCGGAGCTGTTCTGCCGGGGAAACTTCCCTTTGGGAGGGGGAAATCATCACCATCGTCATCATCATCGATCCTCTCACCGGGAAGGGGTCAATCTCCATCAACATCTTCATCGATCCTCTCATCGTCATCATCATCGATCCTCTCACCAGGACCATCTCCTCTCAAACCCTAGTTCATCTCTTGTATCCAATCTTTGTACCAAAACCTCAGATTGGTACCTGTTGGTTGCTAGTAGTGTTGATTACTCCTTGTAGTTGATGCTAGTTGGTTTATTCGGTGAAAGATCATATGTTCAGATCCTTAATGCATATTAATACCCCTCTGATTATGAACATGAATATGCTTTGTGAGTAGTTACGTTTGTTCCTGAGGACATGGGAGAAGTCTTGCTATTGGTAGTCATGTGAATTTGGTATTCGTTCGATATTTTGATGAGATGTATGTTGTCTCTCCTCTAGTGGTGTTATGTGAACGTCGACTACATGACACTTCACCATTATTTGGGCCTAGAGGAAGGCATTGAGAAGTAATAAGTAGATGACGGGTTGCTAGAGTGACAGAAGCTTAAACCCTAGTTTATGCGTTGCTTCGTAAGGGGCTGATTTGGATCCATATGTTTCATTCTATGGTTAGGTTTACCTTAATACTTTGTAGTTGCGGATGCTTGCAATAGGGGTGAATCATAATTGGATGCTTGTCCAAGAAAGGGCTGTACCAAAGCACCGGTCCACCCACATATCAAATTATCAAAGTAATGGACACGAATCATATGAGCGTGATGAAAACTAGCTTGACGGTAATTCCCATGTGTCCTGGGGAGCGCTTTTCTCTATATAAGAACTTGTCCTTTGCTACAAAAAGGATTGGGCCACCTTGTTGCATCTTATTTACTTTTGTTACTTGCTACCCGTTACGAATTACCTTATCACAAAACTATATGTTATCGATAATTCAGTGCTTGCAGAGAATACCTTACTGAAAACCGCTTGTCATTTCCTTCTGCTCCTCGTTGGGTTCGACACTCTTACTTATCGAAAGGACTACGATAGATCCCCTACACTTGTGGGTCATCAGGGCATCCATAATTTTCTCGAAGTGGCTGACGCAAACAAGAAGAATAGTTTTATCTGTTATCCATGCCCTATCTGTGGGAATATGAAGTCTTACTCTGACCTGAAAATCCTTCACATCAACCTGCTTGAGAAGGGTTTCATGCTACACTATAATGTTTGGACCATGCACGGAGAAAGAGGGGTTATGATGGAAGACAACGAAGAAGAAGAGGATGATGACAACTATGTGCCCCCTGAATATGGTGATGCTGCAACGGGGGAAGCTGATGATCAAGAGGAACTAGACGATGTGCCCGATGATGATCTTCGACGGGTCATTGTTGATGCAAAGAGACAATGCGAAATTGAAAAGGAGAAGTTGAAGTTCGATCGCATGTTAAAGGATCACAAAAAGGGTTTACCCCAATTGCAAAGATAGCAACACAAAGCTCAGTGCCATAGTGGAATTGCTTCAATGGAAGGCAGACAATGGTGTATCTGACAACGGATTTGAGAAGCTACTGAAAATATTGAAGAAGAAGCTTCCAAAGGACAACGAATTGCCCGACAGGAAGGTTCTATGCCCTCTAGGACTGGAGGTGCAGAAGATACATGCATGCCCTAATGACTGCATCCTCTACCCCGGTGCGTACAAGTATTTGAACGCATGCCCAGTATGTGGTATAAGCTCAGATGAGATGACCCTGGTAATGTTAACGGCGAGCGCCCCATGAAGAGGGTTCCTGCCAAGGTGATGTGATATGCTCCTATAATACCACGGTTGAAATATCTGTTCAGAAACAAAGAGCATGCCAAGTTGATGCGATGGCACAAAGAGGTCCGTAACAAAGACGGGAAGTTGAGAGCACCCGCTGACGGGCCGCAGTGGAGAAAAATCAAGAGAAAGTGGGGGGACTTTGCAGGTGGTGCAAGGAACGTATGGTTTGGTTTAAGCGCGGATGGCATTAATCCTTTTGGGGAGCGAAGCAGCAATCATAGCACCTAGCCCGTGACTCTATGTATATATAACCTTCCTCCTTGGTTGTGCATGAAGCAGAAGTTCATTATGATGCCAGTGCTCATCCAAGGCCCTAAGAAACCCGGCAACGACATTGATGTGTACCTTAGGCCATTAGTTGAAGAACTTTTACAGCTGTGGAATGGAAAAGGTGTAGGTGTGTGGGATGATCACAACGAGCAGGTATTTGACCTACATGCGTTGTTGTTTGTAACCATCAATGATTGGCCTGCTCTCAGTAACCTTTTAGGACAGACAAACAAGGGATACCATGCATGCATGCACTGTTTAGATGACACTGAAAGTATATATTTGGACAAATGCAGGAAGAATGTGTACCTGGGGCATCATCAATTTCTTCCGACCAACCATCAATGTCGAAATAAAGGCAAGCATTTCAAAGGCGAGGCAGATCACCGAAAGAAGCGCGCCGTCCGTACTAGTGATCACATACTTGCTATGGTCAATGATTTACAAGTAATCTTTGGAAAGGGTCCCGGCGGACTATCTCTTTCGAATTACGCTGAGGAACGTGGACCCATGTGGAAGAAGAAATCTATATTTTGGGACCTACCCTACAAGGAAGACATAGAGGTCTGCTCTGCAATCGACGTGATGCACATGATGAAGAATCTTTGCATGAACCTACTAGGCTTCTTGGGCATGCATGGGAAGACAAAATATACACCGGAGGCACGGGAGGACCAGCAACGTGTGCACGAAAAAGATGGCACGCCTCCAAAGCAGTATGAAGGTCCTACCAGCTACGCTCTTACCAAAGAAGAGAAGGAAATCTTCTTTGAATGCCTTCTCAGTATGAAGGTCCCACCTGGCTTCTCATCAAAAATAAAGGGAATAATAAATATGGCAGAGAAAAAGTTTCAAAACCTAAAGTCTCATGACTGCCACGTGATTATTATGCAGTAGCTTCCGGTTGCATTGAGGGGGCTGTCGTGGTTCTAAGTCTGGCAGTAGAATAGGGGGTAGGTATGGAGAGGCAAGATCCTAGCAATGGAGCAGTTGTGCACACAAGTGTTTTACGAGTTCAGGCCCTTCTCGGAGGAAGTAACAGCCCTACGTCTTGGAGCCTGGAGGCGGTCGACTAGATTATGTGTGTGAGAGTTACAAGGGCGCGAACCCTTCTACCAGTGGAGGGGGTGGCTTATATAGAGGACGCCAAGACCCTAGCCAGCCCACATAGCAGAGGGTTTAAAGTACATTAAGGTCTGGAGTTACTGGTAACGCCCTACATAAAGTGTCATCATGACCATTAAGACTACTTAATTACAGACCTTTTGGATGCAGAATAGATCTTGAACTCCTTATGGTCGAATGAGTCTTTATGGTCGAGTGTCTTCAGGTTCGTCGAGTGTCTTCTAGTCCGTCGAGTGGAGTTCCTCTTGGTCGACTAGAAGACGGCTTCTTCTAAAAGATGTCCTTGGGGAGGGTACCTTAGACAGCTTCATGACCCTACCCTAGGTACATGACTTCATCAGTAGCCCCCGAATGGATCGAGGTTTGAGTGAGGAAGGAGTTGTCAATCTTTCCGACCTGCTTTCTGGTGTTGTAAAGGTGTTTTGCCTTGGATCAATGACTTTCAAGTGAGGGTGTCAACTTTCGTTCAGTCGCCTTGATCCATTCTTTATATCTGTAGAGCGAACTTTATGAACTTGGGGATTTCCGAGCGACGGATCGCAGGAGATCTTCTGTCTGACAAGTTGCCCGGTGGTTAGCGGATTTAGTGGGATCTGAATTTTGGGAAGCGCGCGAAGCAGAGAAGACCGCGGTACTCGGATGGGATAAGGCAGGGACGCCTTGATTCTCACGCCACCTTTTTCGCCACGTATCGCTTGCGCGACTGTTTCGGGATTTGACAGGATCGCCTGGGCCTACCTGTCGGCCACTCGGAAGTGACTCCATATAAGGAAATTGGCGGAGGTTTTTTGAACAGTGCCTCCTCATTTTCTCCTCCCTTGCCTCCAGATTCATCCGCTGCGGCCACCAACTGCCCGACACCGCTGCTCCGTTCCGGCCTCATCGGTGACAATGGTGAAAGAGAAGACGGCGGCTTTGGAGCGGGCGAAGAAGGCGACGGCGGCGGCGAAGGTGAAGGAGAGAGCGACCAGTCGAGGGGGATCCTCGTCGCGGTCCCGTTTGCCGCAAGGTTGGATCCAGGGTGATTGGATCCGCTCGACCATCACCCAAAAGGATCTCGACGACCTGGCCGACGAAGGCCTGATTGCGCACGGGGCGGCGAGGCTCCCGGGGATGGAGTGGCAGCCACAGCCTCAGGAGGGTGAGTGTGTCCTCTTGGCGACTCATGTAGATCGAGGGTTCTCTCTGCCACCGCATCTTTTCTTTCGAGGGTTTCTGAATTTCTTTGGAGCTCAGCTTCACCACTTTACCTCCAATTCCGTTGCCTATATCTCCGCCTTTGTATCTTTGTGTGAAAACTTCTTGGGTTGTCGGCCGCACTGGGGCCTCTTCAAACACATATTCACTTGTCGTTCTCAGACAGTGAAAAAGGCCATCCCCAATGACGAGAGAACTCAGGTAATCCAGGTGTGTGGGGGTCTCGGGGTTCAGATGAGGAGTAACAGCGCTTTCCCAGCTATGACCCTTCCCGAGTCAGTCAAAGGGTGGCAGTCGACCTAGTTCTACTGCCAAGACTAGTCGACGCCAGGGCAGTCGACTGGGCTCCCTCCCTTCTCTATGAGTCGAGTGAACAAGCCATCCTCTCTGAAAGTAGTTCCGAAGGAGAAGGCTCAGGTTAAAATGTTGATGGAGCGAGTAGTCCAATTGATTCGCGACGGTGTGACTGGCATGGACCTTCTCGAGGTTTTCCTTTGGCGGCGCATCCAACCGCTCCAGTACCGGGGCCACCCGATGTGGTTGTACTCTGGTACTGAAGACACCAGTTGGGTCCACCCAGAGGAGGTCGATGATGCCACACTAGAGAGGTGGATGACTGCCATTACGGGGAACAAGGACAACCCTCGTGGAGCCAGGAGGATCCCGCCACTCGACCACTCTTATGAGGCGGACAAGGTACGACCACTTTTCTCCGATTGCTCCGTCCGTTCTGTTTCGTCATAGATCATTCGATTGACTTTTGTCTTGCTTGTTGTCTTTCAGGAAACCACCAAGTTGTACTCGATTCCCAACGGCGCACAAGCACAGGCCGAAGAGGAGGAAGGAAGCGGAGGCGAAAGCCAAGAGGAGTGGGAGTCGGACGCCGATGAGGGTGATGAAGATGCAGGCTCCGATGAGGAGGAAGAGGAGGAGGAAGTTGCGCCTCCTCATTCCGAAAGAAGGTCCAAGCTCGCCCACGACCCTGCGGCCGAACATGGCAAGGGAGTCGTGCCTGCTGGGCAGTCGACGAAACGTCCTCGGACAACTTCACCGGCGCCGACTGAAAAGGCGTCGAAGCAACCCCGAGCAGCCCCGAAAAAACCGGCGAAGGCCCTACCGAAGATGAGGATGGAGATTCCGACTGTTTCTGGGTAACAGCATAACTCATGTTTTTCATTCTTGGTCGACTCAATCGCTGACCGACTGATATTTGAAATCGCAGTGCTGCTACTTCTGGGACTTCAACCAGGCATGAGGATCAAGAAATGGAAGATGCTTCTACTTCTCATCCTGGTATGATCTGCGCGGTTTTGCTTTTGGTCGGTTGAATCTTTATTTTTGACTTTTGAACTTCTTCTGCAGCTCCACCTAGCATTGTCATCAATCTCCGTGACGATGACGATGAAGCGCCACTGAGGCAGAGGAGGAGTAGGAAGGCGACTGTTGGCAAGGCTGCTCAGGTTGTGTCAGCACCTGGGCCACAGATTCTAGAGGGGAGCAACGTTGCTCGGGCTACCGTGTCCTTTGCGGAGCCGTTGACGGTTGCCCGCCCTTCGTCGTCGAGTGATGACCCTCCTTCTCTCTTCTCCACCTACCACGTCCTGGAGGACCAAGCAAGCGCTGCCAAGGAAGCCATATGCCAGGCCGGGATTATGATGGAGCAGGTGAAGGCGATCCGAACCGCCAGCCAAGCAGCTTATGACGCGAGTTCGGCTCTCCAGAGTAATGTCCAGGTTAGTTAAACATCGACTCGAAATCTTGATGTTTGTCATGCACCCACTGGGTGTGTCAATTCTACGGTGGATTGCTGGCAATCGACTGTAGTCTTTGTGTCTTGAGATTTCTCACTTTACTTGTTTCACTCGAGCATGGTCGAGTGGAACAATAAAACTGGTGGGGGCACGCTGAGTGCACCCACTGGGTGTAGTCCCCGAGACCGTGGTCGATTGCTGGCAATCGGCTATGGTCTGAATTTTTTTTACTGCTAACAGTTAACTGCTTCCGGTTGACTGGTCGACTCTGAGTCTAGCTGATAGAACTAGTGGGGGCAGGCTGAGTGCACCCACTGGGTGTAGTCCCCGAGACTACAGTTGAATGTTTAGATTCAGCTGTAGTCTTAGAAATACTACGATTTTTCTTTTAGTCACTCGGAAGTGATCTATCGTTGAAGTCTGTCGACTGAACTTTCACAGAAATCTTGTGATCTTGTTTCTCTTTATACCAAATTGGAGAACAAGCTTATCCAGCTTGAACTTGACCAGAAGCTTGTCCAAGAGAACTTTACGAAGTCGAAGGAAGAGGCAAAAGGTATGTTTGCTGAGAATCTTGACGACTGTCTTTGCTTCTTGCCTGTCTCCGAGTCTGATCTTATTGTGATTTTTGCAAAAAAAACTGAGGGATGCTCTGAAGAAGAAGGATCTTGACCTCGCCGAGGTGCAGAAAGCGGCTTCGGACAAGACAAAACTTGCAGAAGAGAAGTTGGCTTCTGTTAACAAACTTGAAGAGGAAAACACTAATCTGAAAGCTGCTCTCGACGTGGCCAACCAAGAAGTCACTTGACTGAAGAACGCCAATATGGTCCTGAGCAACAAAGCCGGCGAACTGGCGGGAAAGAAGAATGACTTGGAGGTTTATCTGGGAGGACTCGCCAAGAAGCTATTCCTCATGCTCGAAGGTAACTCATTATCTCCGATTGGTAATTACTAACTTGCTGTAAGGGCATTAGCTTATCCTTGAATCGTGTCCACAGAATTCTGCCAAAACTTTGAAGAGGAGACTAGTCGAGTGGAGACTGGCTTGGATCCCATCAATTCTCCAGTGAAGGATGAAACTGCTATGAACGTGCTCCGCCTCGAGTCTCGTGTTGCTGCAGTGGTTGATTACCTTGCGAGACTGAAGGCTGCAACGTCGCGCATCGACACATCGCTCTGGCCAGAAGAAACGCTTCAGAACGACCTTGAGTCACTGATGACTCGACTGAACGAAGTTCCGAGTCGAGTGCAAGAATGGAAGAAGTCTTCTGCCAGGTGTGGTGCTGACGTCGCTCTGTCCTTGGTCCGCGTCCACTGCAAGGAAGTGAGAGAAGACAAGCTGGTGTCTCTCAAGGTGGCCAACACTAGGAAGCATGACTTCCGTTCTTTCATGGAGACCTTCATTGTGGCTGCCACTCGGATCGCAGATGGGATCGATCTGGACGAGTTTGTTGCGCCTTCCAGCCCTCCGCAGGAGGGGTAAAAACTTCTATGCTCGATGATTTGAATTTGCCTCGGAATGCCGAGTGATTTTTGTAACCGACAAACTTTAACAGGCTTGATGCCTGAGCACCTCTGGGTCCGTAGGACGTTATCCGAACTTGATTTGCCATTGAAATACGTTTGCTTTTTTCGGACAATCATCTTCTTTGGGTTGGAGTATATACTAGCATCTGTAATGCTCTTTTGCGGGTAGGAGTGAAGCACAAATTGCAGTCGACTTGTGCTCGTCATGTTTGGGCGAGTGCTTGGCTGCCACCAAGCCTCCGAGTGAGAAACTTGTTCTTCACTCGGAAGGATTTTAGAAACTTAAGCGAGCACTGGGCTGCAGCTAAGCCCCCGAGTGGGAGGTTTGCTCTCCACTCGGTAGGATTTTAGAAACTTAGGCGAGCACTAGGCTGCAGCTAAGCCCCCGAGTAGGAGGTTTGCTCTCCACTCGGTAGGATTTTAGAAACTTAGGCGAGCACTGGGCTGTAGCTAAGCCCCCGAGTGGGAGGTTTTCTCTCCACTCAGTAGGATTTTAGAAACTTAGGCGAGCACTGGGCCGCAGCTAAGCCCCCGAGTGGGAGGTTTG
>NC_041389.1:303375654-303385456 GCF_002162155.2 Triticum dicoccoides
AGCGAAGCCCCCGAGTGGGAGGTTTACTCTCCACTCGGTAGGATTTTAGAAACTTAGGCGAGCACTAGGCCGCAGCTAAGCCCCCAAGTGGGAGGTTTGCTCTCCACTCGGTAGGATTTTAGAAACTTAGGCAAGCACTGAGCTGCAGCTAAGCCCCCGAGTGGGAGGTTTGCTCTCCACTCGGTAGGATTTTAGAAACTTAGGCGAGCACTGGGCTGCAGCTAAGCCCCCGAGTGGGAGGTTTTCTCTCCACTCGGTAGGTTTTTTAGAAACTTAGGCGAGCACTGGGCTGCAGCTAAGCCCCCGAGTGGAAGATTTGCTCTCCACTCGGCAGGATTTTCATGGCACGGCTTTGGGGGAGAAGGTAGCAGTCGACCTGCGCTTCGTCCTCCTTGCGGGACGCACGTTGTGTTTGTGATGTAGCTCGGAAGGAGGAAGCAGGGGTCGACCTGCGCCTCGTCCTTCTTGCGGAGCGTATGATGTCTTTTATTCTTAGGCGAACACTAGGTTGCAGCTAAGCCTCTGAGTGGAAGACTGGCTTATCACTCGGTAGGATTTTCAAAAACTTAGGCGAGCCCTGGGCTGCGGCTAAGCCTCCGAGTGGAAGGCTGGCTTACCACTCGGTAGGATTTTCGAAAACTTAGGCGAGCACTGGGCTGCAGCTAAGCCCCTGAGTGGAAGGCTGGCTTACCACTCGGTAGGATTTTGTTTACTTAGGCGAGTACTTGGACTGCAGCTAAGCCTCCGAGTGGAAGGCTGGCTTACCACTCGGTAGGATTTTGTTTTAACTTAGGCGAAACGGATTCGCAGCTAAGCCTCCGAGTGGAAGGCTGGCTTACCACTCGGTAGGATTTTTACAAGCTTAGGCAAAACGGGTTCGCAGCTAAGCCACCCACTGGGGGATAGATTTATGAGAGCAAAAGCAATAACAATTACTAAGAAAATTATGAAACTCTTGTCTTTGATGAGTACACTACAGGAGTACTTTTATTGCACTCATCCGAGTGAAAAACTTAAGTATAAAAAGGGCGGAGTAAGTCCGCGTTCCATGCTCTGGGCTCGTCAATCTGGTGCTCGACATTGTAAAGGCGGTATGCCCCATTATGGAGAACCTTGGTGACGATGAAGGAACCTTCCCAAGTAGGAGCAAGCTTGTGTGGTTTCTGTTGATCCACTCGGAGAACTAAATCTCCCTCCTGGAAAGCTCGACTCTTCACATTTCTGGTATGGAAGCGACGCAAGTCCTGCTGGTAAATGGTCGATCGAATCAAGGCCATCTCTCTTTCTTCTTCTAGAAGGTCGACCGCCTCCTGTCGGGCTTGCTCTGCTTCAGCTTCGGTGTAGAGTTCGACTCGGGGTGCGTTATGAAGTAGGTCGCTTGGCAAGACTGCTTCAGCTCTGTAGACCAAGAAGAACGGAGTCCTCCCAGTCGACTGGTTTGGCGTGGTCCTTAATCCCCAAAGCACCGACGAAAGTTCGTCGACCCATTCGCGAGCTGCATGCTTGAGGTCGTGCATCAGTCGGGGTTTCAACCCTTTGAGAATTAAGCCATTTGCTCGTTCTGCTTGCCCATTCGACTGGGGGTGGGCGACTGAAGCATAATCGACTCGCGTACCCTGAGATGCGCAGAAAGCTCTAAATTCTTCGGAGTCGAAGTTTGACCCATTGTCTGTGATGATATTGTGGGGAACTCCATATCTGAATACCAACTCCCTGATGAAACTGACGGCGGTGCCGGCATCCAAATTCTTGATGGGTTTAGCCTCAATCCACTTAGTGAACTTGTCGACTGCTACCAATACATGGGTGTATCCGTTTCTGCCTGTTCTCAGTGGTCCAACCATATCCAACCCCCATACAGCGAAAGGCCAGACGAGTGGAATGGTCTTCAAGGCTGAGGCGGGTTTGTGCGACATATTGGAGTAGAATTGACATCCTTCACACTTGTCGACTATCTCTTTCGCCATCTCATTTGCTCTGGGCCAGTAAAAACCCGCTCGGTATGCTTTAGCCACGATGGTCCGAGAGGACACATGATGGCCACAAGTTCCCGAGTGGATGTCGTTGAGAATCATTCGACCTTCTTTCGGTGTTATGCATTTCTGGCTGACTCCAGTTGCACTTTATCTGTATAACTATCCCCTCATGAAGGTGAAGGCTTTGGATCGGCGGACGATCTCTCGAGCCTCTTCTTCATTCTCGGGGAGCTCTTTCTTCAGAATATAAGCAATATAGGGCACTGTCTAGTCGGGAGTGATGACCAGAACTTCCATGATTAAGTCGACCATAGCTGGGACCTCGACTTCAGTCGGATCTGTGGCGCTTTTTGGCTGCGGGGCTTCCTCAGTGAAAGGATCTTCTTGAACCGACGGCGTGTGAACATGCTCCAAAAACACGCCACTCGGAATGGCTTCCCTCCTGGAACCTATCTTCGCCAAGTCATCGGCTGCTTGATTTTTCAGTTGGGGAACGTGATGGAGCTCTAATCCCTCAAATTTCTTCTCCAGCTTTCTGACTGCATTGTAGTATCCAGTCATGGCTGGGCTTCTGACGTCCCACTCCTTCATCACTTGGTTGACCACTAAGTTCGAGTCGTTGTAGACCATGAGGCGACGGACGCCGAGTGAAATGGCCATACGCAACCCGTACAAGAGTGCTTCGTATTCTGCTTCATTGTTGGAGGAATCAAAGTGAATCTGGAGTACATATCTGAGCTTATCTCCTCGGGGGGAAACCAAGACCACTCCAGCACCGGAACCATTCAGCATTTTGGAGCCATCGAAGAACATAGTCCAGTGCTCCGAGTGAACTTGGGTAGGTAACTGCTGTTCAGTCCACTCGGCGAGGAAATCTGCTATTGCTTGGGACTTGATAGCTTTCTTTGCCTCAAATCTAATATCTAGGGGAAGAAGTTCAATCGCCCATTTTGCCACTCGACCGGTTGCGTCTCTGTTGTGCAGAATCTCTGATAAGGGGGCGTCGGTGACGACTGTGATAATATGGTCAGAGAAGTAGTGAGCAACTTTCTTCATGGTCATATAAATCCCATATACAAGCTTCTGATAATGAGGGTATCGTTGCTTGGATGGGGTCAGGACTTCGGAAATGTAATATACTGGGCGCTGAACTTTGAAGGCTTTCCTTTCTTCTTCCCGCTCGACCGTAAGTACAGTACTGACGACTTGTCCTGTGGCTGCAATGTAAAGCAGCAAAGGCTCTTTGCTGATTGGAGCAGCAAGCACCGGCTGGGTGGAAAGCAGGGTTTTTAATTCTGCAAACGCTGCGTCAGCTTCAGGAGTCCACTCGAACTTGTCTGACTTCTTCATCAGTCGGTAAAGAGGCAATGCCTTCTCACCGAGACGAGAGATGAATCGACTTAAAGCGGCCAAGCAACCAGTAAGCTTCTGAACATCGTGCACACGCACAGGTCGTTTCATTCGGAGTATTGTGCCTACTTTCTCTGGGTTTGCATCGATTCCTTGTTCGGAAACGAGAAAACCGAGTAACTTTCCACCAGGAACTCCGAATGTGCACTTGGATGGGTTAAGCTTGATATCGTACCTCCTGAGGTTGGCAAATGTTTCAGCAAGGTCAGTCAGCAGGTCGGAACCTTTTCGTGACTTGACCACAATGTCATGCATGTACGCTTCCACATTCCGACTGATTTGAGTGAGCAAACACTTCTGAATCATCCTCATAAACGTGGCTCCGGCATTCTTGAGGCCGAATGGCATGGTGACATAACAGAAGCACCCGAATGGGGTGATGAAAGCCGTTTTGATCTCATCGGGTCCAAACAGACGGATTTGATGGTACCCGGAATAAGCGTCCAAGAAAGAAAGTCACTCACATCCCGCAGTCGAGTCGACTATTTGGTCGATGCGGGGAAGAGGAAAATGATCTTTTGGGCAGGCCCGATTGATATGCTTAAAATCGATGCACATGCGAAGCGAATTGTCCTTTTTGGGGACCATGACGACATTGGCGAGCCACTCGGAATGGTAAATCTCTCGGATAAACTCTGCTGCTAGGAGCCGAGCCACTTCTTCGCCAATGGCCTTCCTTTTTTGGATGGCAGACCGTCACAGATGTTCCTTCACAGGTTTTGCCTTTGAATCGACTCGTAGACGATGCTCAGCCAGTCCCCTGGGTACACCCGGCATGTCGGAAGGTTGCCATGCAAAGATGTCCCAGTTCTCACGGAAGAACTGGATGAGCACTTCTTCCTATTTGGGGTCGAGTGTTGTGGAGATATGAGTCAGAGCAGCGTTAGGGTCGGTCGGGTGGATGTGAACGGGTTTTGTCTCACCGGACGACTGAAACGCTGATTCCGTAGTAGGCTTTTTGGCTCGCAGCAAATCACTGGGTCTGCGTTCCTTTGGTGTTCCTGCCACTCTTCTGCCACCATCTGAGCATCGGCGATCTTGAGCCTTTCTGGAAGCACTCTTCTGCCTTCTTGCGGTTACTAGTGACAGTGATCACGCCTTTAGGGCCAGGCATCTTCAGTTTGAGGTACACGTAACATGATCGAGCCATAAAACATGCATAAGCTGGCCTACCCAAAATTGCATGATAGGCACTCTGGAAATCCACAACTTCAAATGTCAGCTTCTCTTTGCGGAAATTCTTTGAATCACCAAAAACTACATCAAGAGCAATCTGGCCGAGTGATGCGGCCTTCTTGCTAGGGATGACTCCATAAAAACTCATGTTGCTTGTGCTCAGTCTGGACATCGGAATGCCCATCCCTTTCAGCGTCTCAGCATATAGTATATTCAAACTGCTGCCGCCATCCATCAACACTTTGGTCAGTCGAGTGCCTTCAACGACGGGGTCGACCACCAGCACTTGCCTCCCAGGGGTGGCTACGTGCGTGGGGTGGTCAGATTGGTCGAATGTAATGGCAGTCTGAGACCACTTCAGGTAATTGGGTGTTGACAGAGCAGCCATATTCACCTATCGGTTTATAACTTTCAGTCGGTTTTTGCTCTCAACATCGGCAAAAATCGTCAAGGTGGAATTGACCTGCGGATATTCCTCGTCACTATCCTCCTTGTCCTCAACCTTGTTCGACTCTTTTTCCTTTTCCTTGGGCTGCTTCCCTTAGAACTGCTGTATCAGGAGTCGACACTGTCGAGTGGTATGCTTCGGATAAATGAAATTACCCTCTTCGTCTTTCTTGGTGTGGACGTGACATGGTAAATCCAACACGTCATTTCCTTCTTTATCTTTTACTTTCTTGGGGTTCCAAGGCCCCTTGGGTTTCCCTTTGAACTTTCCTTGGTTCAGGGCCAAGGCTTCTCCAGGAGCGGCTGGCTCGGCTTTACGCTTTTGTTTCTGACTGGAATTTCCGCCTCCGGTGTCCTAGGCGACTGACTTGTGCTTGCCACTCCGGAGCCGATCCTCTTCCTCACCATTGGCATATTTGGTGGCTATTTCCATCATTCGACTCAGAGAAATGTCACTGGTTCGACCGAATTTCAGGTTTAGCTCTCTGTATTTTACGCCCTCATTGAAGGCGCAAACTACATGGTGATCAGATACATTTTCTACTGTGTGATGCAGTGTGATCCATCTCTGGATGTAATCCCTCAGAGTCTCATTCGACTTTTGTACACAAGATTGCAGCTCTGTCAGTCCCGCCGGCCGCTTGCATGTTCCTTCGAACATCCTGACAAACACTCGGGAGAGGTGCTCCCATGTGTAGATGTTGCTGGGCGTCAACTGATTCAGCCATACCCTGGCTGACCCTTCCAACATGGGAGGCAG
Source organism: Triticum dicoccoides (assembly GCF_002162155.2). Classification (NCBI taxonomy): domain Eukaryota; kingdom Viridiplantae; phylum Streptophyta; class Magnoliopsida; order Poales; family Poaceae; genus Triticum; species Triticum dicoccoides. The sequence continues at coordinate 303,381,424 of NC_041389.1, forward strand.
ATGCTTCATGGCCACCTCATCATTTCCACCGCCGATCTGAACAGCCACTCGGTAGTCCTCAAGCCAAGTATCAGGCTTGGACTCACCGTTGAACTTGCTGACTCCAGTCGCCAACCTGAAGTTGGGAGGAATCACCGCGGCTCTGATGGCTCTGCTGAAACACTCTGGTCCGAAGACGTGCACTCGGCTGCTGGTGGGTACATCTCTATCGTTACCCTCTCTGTGGGCTCTGTTCCGGTCGGCCAGACCTTGAACGATGATGGATCTCGCATCAAAGCCTGGTTCCCTGGGGTCGACTGGAATTCTTCGCCCGCCACTGTACTGGCGTCTATCATCCTGCTGTCGAGGCATATATGATCCACCTCTCCGGGGAGGAGTGGGCACTCGACGTTGATCGTTGCGATCGACTCGGTGATCATATTGCTCATAGTTCCTGTACTGATCGTGCCGGTCGCCATGCCCTTCACGCCTCGGGGGCGATCTGGGGCTATGAGCTGACTGGACAGTATTTGCCGCCACGGACCTGCTATGAATCCTGTTCCGCGACTACGACACAGCCGAATTCTAATCTCCAGCTGCCCGGAGCAAATCCCTGATCTGCATCAAGCCTCTGCCAGCCTCTGACTGGGAAGGCTGAATCAACTCTGCTATACATGTTGCAGCTACCAAATTCTGGATCGGAGTGCGGTATACCTGAGTCGGAGGTTTAAAGAGTTGGCGTCGACTGGAGTCTGGAATCCGTTGTTGTGTGCGCTCGTCGAGCGCCCACTCAAGGTTCTCCAATCGAGTGCGCTCAGCCAGGTTGGCCAAGCGCGCGTCCTCTAAGGCGCGAGCCTCAGGGGTTTCTCCAACGATCGAAGTATGAAGCACATCCATGTTCCAGCAGCGAAGCTCTTCCCTCTGCTGTGAGTCGAGGGGCTCGGGGCAGTACTCCTCATGGTCGTGCGACGAATCGCCTCCGCCGTTGCCTCCCTCGGTGCCGGGAAAGCCGGGGGGAACGTGCGGCCCATTGACCATCAGGACCTCCACCGTCGGATCACTGCTGTCGCATTCGCATGCAGTCTTTGCGGAGCCAGTTGACAGGTCGAACAGGCCGTAGAGAGATTCGTCGGGCTCGATTGCCGCAACTTGGGCAGTGGTCGACTGGCGAGCCACTGCGTGCCTCACCCACCGGTGTAGCCTCGACCGACCGGAGCGCTTACGTCGGCGGGAAGTTGGGAGGGAGGATGACACGGAAACCGGCCGATACTGAGTCGACGGTTGCCGCAGAAGGATGCCGCGGACGCATGCACGAATGTGCGTAGCTCCGTGGACCGGGAGCGCATCCACGTCGAGCGGAGCCTCCTGCAGCCAGGCAGAGTCGTCGGCGACGAATGTGAGCGCGCCGAGATGGATCTCGCGGCCCTCAACCAAAACTCCACCTGAAACCATGATGATGGGAATTGAAAAAATTGCAACTTCTCCAACAAGTCGCTAACACACCTGCCCCAAGGTGGGCGCCAACTGTCGTGGTTCTGAGTCTGACAGTACAATAGGGGGTAGGTATGGAGAGGCAAGATCCTAGCTATGGAGCAGTTGTGCACATAAGTGTTTTACGAGTTCAGGCCCTTCTCGAAGGAAGTAACAGCCCTACGTCTCGGATCCCGGAGGCGGTCGACTGAATTATGTGTGTGAGAGTTACAGGGGTGCGAACCCTTCTACCAGTGGAGGGGGTGGCTTATATAGAGGACGCCAAGACCCCAGCTAGCCCACGTAGCAGAGGGTTTAAAGTACATTAAGGTCTGGCGTTACTGGTAATGCCCTACATAAAGTGTCATCATTACCATTAAGACTACTTAATTACAAACCATTTGGATACATAATAGATCTTGAACTCCTGATGGTCGAGTGAGTCTTCATGGTCGAGTGTCTTCAGGTTCGTCGAGTGTCTTCTAGTCCGTCGAGTGGAGTTCCTCTTGGTCGACTGGAAGACGGCTTCTTCTAAAAGATGTCCTTGTGGAGGGTACCTTAGACAGGTTCATGACCCTACCCTAGGTACATGACTTCATCAGGGGCTTCTACCGAAAAACGTTCGATTAGCCATTGTGAATCTATGTGCATTCCTCAATGCAATCTCTCAGAAAGCGATCAATCTAGAAATCCTACCAAGGTTAAGGAGTGATCTGGCACAATGTCTTGTCAGTTTCGAGCTGGTGTTTCAACCATCCATCTTCAATATCATGGCGCACGTCCTAGTTCATCTAGTCGATGAGATTGCCATTCTGGGACTTGTATTTCTACACAATATGTTCCCCTTCGAGAGGTTCATGGAAGTCTTAGAGAAATATGTTCGTACCCGTGCTAGGCCAGAAGGAAGCATCTCCACGGGCCATCAAACAAAGGAGGTCATTGGGTTTTGGGTTGAGTTCATTCCTGACCTTAAGAAGATTGGTCTCCCTCAATTGCGGTATGGGGGAAGACTGACTAGAAAAGGTACGCTAGGACCAGACTCAATAATATGCAGGGATGGGCATTCTTGGTCTCAATCACACTACACAGTTCTATAGAATTCTACCTTGGTGACCCAGTATGTCAATGAACACAAGAATATTCTACGCTCCAAACACCCGGAGTAGTGTGATGAATGGATTACATGTGAACATATCAGGACTTTCGGTAGTTGGTTGCAAACATGTCTCATGGGTGACAACGCTGTTTCTGATGAGTTGTACTCGTTGTCCAGGGGACCATCTTCGACTGTATTGACTCACAAAGGGTACTAGATAAATGGGAATACATTTTACATGATCTCCCAAGATCAAAAGAGCACCAACCAAAACAGTGGTGTCCGCTTTGATGCAGCAACCAAGAGGGGAAAGGATAGATATTATGGTTACATAGTGGACATATGGGAACTTGACTATGAACATGATTTTAAGGTCCCTTTGTTTCAATGCAAATGGGTCAATCTGTCAGGAGGCGGAGTACAGGTAGACCCACAGTACGGAATGACAACAGTGGATCTAAACAATCTTGGGTACAGAGATGAACCATTCGTCCTAGCCAATGATCTGGCGCGGGTTTTCTATGTGAAGGACATGTCTACCAAACCGAGAAAAAGAAAAGATAAGGAAGCGAATACATCATATGATGAGCCAAAGCGCCACATAGTTCTTTCAGGAAAAAGAGACATCATGGGATATAGTGGAGGGCAAGACAGACATGTCTGAAGATTATGAGAAGTTTCATGAAATTCCTCCCTTCAAAGTCAAGGCTGGCCCAAGCACCCTGTTAAACGATGAAGATTATCCATGGTTACGACACAATAAGCAAATGACACAAGCGAAGAAAAAGTGAAGACTTTCTCTCCACAACTATTATGATTATGCCTTTGATCTAGAATATCACTGCAGTTACATGTCAAGAAATGAAAGCCCTTTGTAACAGATGAGTTTTTCATCCAAAACCCTAATACTTCAAAAGAGATTGTCCGTTGTACATGAAGTGCATCCAGTTTTTTCCGTAACCCTCTCAACTTTTTAGAACATACTATGTGGGTGAAATGATGATACCAAGACAACTTTCAACCTTTTCAGAGTTCATTTGTAGTGCTTTTCAATTTCAGGGTCATTTAGCTTAAAAATCAGTAAATGCATGAAAAATACCAACTAAAGTCAGAAAGGGTTGAAAATTGATGATGTGGATTTTAATGGTTCATTTTGAACACACAAAAAGTCTGGATTCAAATAAGTCCAAAAAAATGAATACCTTTGTAGCAGATGAGTTTTCGTCTGAAACCCTGATACTTCGAAAGAGATTGTCCATTTTGTACACGAAGTGCATCCAGTTTTTGCCGTAACCATCTCAACTCTTTGGAACATGCTATGTGGGTGAAAGCATGAAACCTTGCCAACTTTCAACCTTTTCAAAGTTCATTTGTAGTACTTTTCAATTTCAAGGTCATTTAGCTTTAAAAAATCAGTAAATGCATGAAAAATACCAAATGAAGTCAGAAAGGGTTGAAAATTGATGGTGTGGCTTTGAATGGTTCATT
>NC_041389.1:303385969-303457264 GCF_002162155.2 Triticum dicoccoides
ATTGTCCATTCTGTACACGAAATGCATCCAGTTTTTTCCGTAACCCTCTCAACTCTTTGGAACATGCTATATGGGTGAAATGATGATACCATGGCAACTTTCAACCTTTTCAGAGTTCATTTGTAGTGCTTTTCAATTTCAGGGTCATTTAGCTTAAAAATCAGTAAATGCATCAAAATTACCAAATGAAGTCAGAAAGGGTTGAAAATTGATGATGTGGCTTTGAATGGTTCATTTTAAACACACAAAAAGTCTGGAGTTCAAATAAGTTCAAAAAAATGAAATCCCTTTGTAACAGATGAGTTTTCGTCCGAAACCCTGATACTTCGAAAGAGATTGTCCATTTTGTACACGAAGTGCATCCTGTTTTTGCCGTAACCCTCTAAACTTTTTAGAACATGCTATGTGGGTGAAATAATGATACCATGCCAACCCTCAACTTTTTAGAGTTCATTTCTAGTGCTTTTCCATTTCAGGGTCATTTAGCTTAAAAAATTAGTAAATGCATGAAAAATACCAACTGAAGTGAGAAAGGGTTGAAAATTGATGATGTAGATTGAATGGATCATTTTGAACACACAAAAACTCTGTAGTTCAAATAAGTACAAAAAAGGAAATACCTTTGTAACAGATGAGTTTTTGTCTGAAACTCTGATACTTCGAAGCAGATTGTCCATTTTACACACGAAGTGCATCCAGTTTTTGCCGTAACCCTCTCAACTCTTTGGAACATTCTATATGGGTGAAATGATGATACCATACCAACTTTCAACCTTTTCAGAGTTCATTTGTAGTGCTTTTCAATTTCAGGGTCATTTAGCTTAAATAAAATTAGTAAATGCATGAAAAATACCAAATGAACTCAGAAAGGGTCGAAAATTGATGATGTGGCTTTGAATGGTTCATTTTGAACACACAAAAAGTATGGAGTTCAAATAAGTAAAAAAAAATGAAATACCTTTGTAAGAGATGAGTTTTCGTCCAAAACCCTGATATTTCGAAAGGGGTTGTTCATTTTGTAAACGAAGTGCATCCAGTTTTTGTCGTAACCCTCTCAACTCTTTGTAACATGCTATGTGGGTGAAATGATGATACCATGCCAACTTTCAACCTTTTTCAGAGTTCATTTGTAGTGCTTTTCAATTTCAGGGTCATTTAGCTTAAAAAAAATCAGTAAATGCATGAAAAATACCAAATGAAGTCAGAAAGGGTTGAAAATTGATGATGTTGCATTGAATGGTTCATTTTGAACACACAAAAAGTCTGGAGTTCAAATAAGTTCAAAAAATAAAATACCTTTGTAACAGATGAGTTTTCATCCGAAACCCTGATACTTCGAAAGAGATTGTTCATTTTGTACACGAAGTGCATCCAGTTTTTGCCGTAAACCTCTCAACTCTTTGGAACATGCGATGTGGTGAAATGATGATACCATGCCAACTTTCAACCTTCTCAGAGTTCATTTGTAGTGCTTTTCAATTTCAGGGTCATTTAGCTTTAAAAAAACAGTAAATGCATGAAAAATACCAAATGAAGTCAGAAAGGGTTGAAAGTTGATGATGTTGCTTTGAATGGTTCATTGTGAACACACAAAAAGTCTGGAGTTCAAGTAAGTTCAAAAAATAAAATACCTTTGTAACAAATGAGTTTTCATCCGAAACCCTGATAGTTCGAGAGAGATTGTCCATTTTTTTACACCAAGTTCATCCAGCTTTAGCTGTAACCCTCTCAAGTTGTTAGGACATGTTATGTGGGTGAAATGATGATACACTGCCAACTTTCAACCTTTTCCGAGTTCATTTGAAGTGCTTTTTAATTTCAGGGTCATTTAGCTCAAAGAATGAACTAATAGCAAAAAGAATGGACTATAAAACTTTTATGAAACTCTTATAGCAAAAATAATGAACTAAAAACAATCAATTAAAATATTCTATTATGATCAAGTAAAACAAAACTATAATATTCTTCAATAGCAAAAAGAATCAACTAAAAAGCTTTTATAAACTCTAATAGCAAAAGGAATCAACTAAAAAGATTTTATAAACCTCTAGTATTTTTGAAACTAATTTTTTAAAATCTACGAAACTAAAATTATCAAATTATTTTTTGTTCAAAACATTAATAGCAAAAAGAATTTTCATAAAGAATTTTTTGTTAGAAACTTTGATAGAAAACTAAAATAACAAATTTGTTTTTGATTAAAACAGACATTTAAAATACCCTAAAAATTACCAAATTGAATATAATGATAAAACACGGTAATATTAAATAGCACGGAAAAGTGTCACTCAAAAATCTATTTTCATAGTAAAGTTATTCATAAACTAGTGATTCGCACAAATTTAAAAGAATTCAAATTTAAACTATTCAAATTTGAAAACTAATGGCACCAACAGAAAGTTTATAATTTTTGTGACCTAAAAGCAAAAAATAATCACTGAAAAACTACAAGTATTTAGTAAGTAAGAACTTAAATAAATAAAGCACCAAAGAAACCAAAAAAACTAGAAAAAAATAAAAAATGCCGCCTACTAGGCCACCACAGCCTGAATACGACTAGAAACCCAACCAGCTTGTTGGGCCAGGATTCAGGCCCGCAGCAGGCCTAGTAGGCCCATAGGCAGAGGAGTGTCAGATTAGGCCCGCAAGCCTGCAGTTGAGCGGAGCTCGAGAGGGTGGGCGCATCAGCGCTTATAAACCACTCTGGAGCTCTCTCAGCTAGCAAGGTGGGACTAAACATTTGGCCCCGGGTAGCACCAACCTTATTCCCAGTTGGTTGCACCAACTAGGACCAATACCCACCTTTGGTCCCAGTTTGTGTTACCAACCGGGACCAATGCTACCTTCGGTCCCAGTTCGTGCCACCAACCGGGACCAAAGATCTCTACTTCCCGCCCCTTGGGCTGACGAAAAGAGACCTTTGGTGCCGGTTGGTGGGACGAACCGGGACCAAAGGGTAGCATTGCTCTCGGTTGGTAACAAAAATTGGGACCAAAGGCTTTGCTATATAACCAACACTTCGGAATTTTTCACTTCTATCTCGCAGTTGCCCCTGACGATGCCGACGAAATCGACGCCGCCAGGCTGCCCGGACACCGTCTGCCGCCCCCACCCCGTCGCCATTGCCGTCGTCATCCCCAAGCCCGCGCCCTGCCCCCGTCCCTGCCATCGCCAACATCATCGTCTTCGACCTCGGGTGCCGATGATCCCCATCGCCAATTCGCCGCCGTCCGTGCTTGCACTGACCCTTCCCCGAGCCGGCTGAGCATCTAAACACAATCTCCGTGAACCCCTGTCTCTTTCCCCCTCACACCCATGCTCGATTGCTCGATGTAGCCACTGATTGACATGATACCAAAAAGCGCCGCCGCCCGAGCTCGTCGCCGACGTAGCTCCGATGATGGACAGGTCCCGTGCGCATGATCGCTGAGTTCGTCTGCCCCCGTAGAGCTGTAGGTTCCCTGCACACACCGCCACGGCCACCATAGCTCCGATCCCGAGCTCACCTGAGCTCTGGCGGCCGCCACGAGCTCAGTTCCGGCGAGTTCCAGCCACTTCTCGCCCAGCCTCCTGCTCCCCTGGATCCGCACTTGCATGGGCTACCTCCAGGTGGTCTCCACGCGCACACAACCGCCTCCCGTAGATGCTATTTTGGTCGCCGTCGGCCGAGCTCCGGCGAGAGCCGACGTGGGATTATATCCGGGTCACTAACTAGTGGATCCCACTGGTGAGGTTTGACCTGGGTCAACCCTAGGATTTTAGATAAATTAGAAATGATTTATAAATTTCAGAAAATATTATATACTTTGAAAAATCATAGAAAATAATCTATGACTCCAAATGAAATAATTATATGTGGTTATATGTATTTTTTTGTTCATAGCATTTTTTTTGTTCATATATGTATTTTTTCATATATGTGGCTATATGTATTTTTTTGTATGTGGCTATTTTTTCCATGTATGTATGTGGCTATGTATATATGGATGGATAACATTTTTTTCATGTATGTATGTGGGTATGTATGTATGGATGGAGAGCATTTTTCTCCATGTATGTATGTATGGATGTCGTTGTCGATCTACCCCCTCCCTGATAAGTTCGACATGAGGTGGGGATGTTGGACATGCATGAGGAGGGAGAGAGAGAGATGTTAATAGAAATCTGAAGGAAATATGCCCTAGAGGCAATAATAAAGTTATTATTTATTTTCTTATATCATGATAAATGTTTATTATTCATGCTAGAATTGTACTAACCGAAAACTTAGTACATGTGTCAATACATAGACAAAACATAGTGTCCCTACTATGCCACTACTTGACTAGCTCGTTAATCAAAGATGGTTATGTTTGCTAACCATAGACATGTGTTGTCATTTGATGAACGGGATCACATCATTAGGAGAATGATGTGATGCACAAGACCCATTCATTATCTTAGCATTATGATCATTACAGTTTCATTGCTACTGCTTTCTTCATGACTTATACATGTTCCTCAGACTATGAGATTATGCAACTCCCGAGTACCAAGGAACACCTTGTGTGATATCAAACGTCACAACGTAAATGGATGATTATAAAGATGCTCTATAGGTGTCTCCGACGGTGTTTATTGGGTTGGCATAGATCGAGAATAGGATTTGCCACTCCATGTATCGGAGAGGTATGTCTCGGCCCTCTCGGTAATGATCATCACGATAAGCCTTGCAAGCAATGTAACTAATGAGTTAGTTGCAGGATGAAGCATTACGGAACGAGTAAAGAGACTTGCCGGTAATGAGAATGAACTAAGTATGATGATACCGACGATCGAATCTCGGGCAAGTAACATACCGATGACAAAGGGAACAACGTATGTTGTTATGCGGTTTGACCGATAAAGATCTTCGTAGAATATGTAGGAATCAATATGAGCATCCAGGTTCCGCTATTGGTTATTGATCGGAGATGTGTCTCGATCATGTCTACATAGTTCTTGAACACGTAGGGTCCACACGCTTAACGTTCGATAAAGATTTGTATTATGAGTTATGTGTTTTGATGACCGAAGTTTGTTCGAAGTCCCGGATGATATTACGGACGTGACGAGGAGTCTCGAAATCGTCGAGACATAAAGATTGATATATTGGAAGGCTATATTCGGACATCAGAAAGGTTCCAGAGAAGTTCGGGTATTTTCCGGAGTACCGGGAGGTTACCGGAACCCCACGGGGAGTTGTTGGGCCTTAATGGGCTTTTGGGGAAAGGAGAGAAGGGCCTCAAGGGGTGCCCCCCCATGGGCTGGTCCAAATTGGACTAGGAGGGGGCGGCTCCCCCTCCTTCCTTCTCCCCTCTTCCCCCTTCCCTCATTCTCCTAGTTGGAATAGGAAAGGGGGGGATCCTACTTGGACCGGGAGTCCAAGTAGGACTCCCCCCTGATGTCTACTACACAACCTTCTTCTTGTAGATGTTGTTGGGCCTGCAAGTGCACAGGTTTGTAGGACAGTAGCAAATTTCCCTCAAGTTGATGGCCTAAGGTTTATCAATCCGTGGGAGGCGTAGGATGAAGATGGTCTCTCTCAAACAACCCTGCAACCAAATAACAAAGAGTCTCTTGTGTCCCCAACACACCCAATACAATGGTAAATTGTATAGGTGCACTAGTTCGGCGAAGAGATGGTGATACAAGTGCAATATGGATGGTAGATAAAGGTATTTGTAATCTGAAAATATAAAAACAGCAAGGTAACTAATGATAAAAGTGAGCGTAAACGGTATTGCAATGATAGGAAACAAGGCCTAGGGTTCATACTTTCACTAGTGCAAGTTCTCTCAACAATATAACATAGATAGATCATATAAAAATCCCTCAACATGCAACAAAGAGTCACTCCAAAGCCACTAATAGCAGAGAACAAACGAAGAGATTATGGTAGGGTACGAAACCACCTCAAAGTTATTCTTTCGGATCAATCTATTCAAGAGTTCGTACTAGAATAACACCTTAAGACACAAATCAACCAAAACCCTAATGTCACCTAGATACTCCATTGTCACCTCAAGTATCCATGGGCATGATTATACGATATGCATCACACAATCTCAGATTCATCAAACCAACACAAAGTACTTCAAAGAGTGCCCCAAAGTTTCTACCGGAGTGTCAAGAAAACATGTGCCGACCCCTATAAATAGGTTCATGGGCGGAACCCGCAAGTTGGTCACCAAAACATACATCAAGTGGCACGTTATATCCCATTGTCACCATAGATAAACACGGCAAGACATACATCAAGTGTTCTCAAATCAAAGACTCAATCCGATAAGATAACTTCAAGAGGGAAACTCAATTCATCACAAGAGAGTAGAGGGGGAGAAACATCATAAGATCCAACTATAATAACAAAGCTCGCGATACATCAAAATCGTGCCATAGAGAGAACACGAGAGAGAGAGATCAAACACATAGCTACTGGTACATACCCTCAGCCCCAAGGGTGAACTACTCCCTCCTCGTCATGGATAGTGCCGGGATGATGAAGATGGCCACCGGTGATGGGTTCCCCCTCCGGCAGGGTGCCGGAACGGGCTCCTGAGAGGTTTTTGGTGGCTACAAAGGCTTGCTGCGGCGGAACTCCCTATCTATCTTCTCCGTGGATGTTTTTAGGGTACGTGGGACTATATAGGCGAAAGAAGTCGGTCGAGGGGTGCTCGAGGGGCCCATGAGACAGGGGGCGCGCCCAATAGTGGGGGCATCTTCCTATCTCCTGGTCTCCTCGAGGATCTTCTAACGTGGACTCCAAGTCTCCAGGATCATATTCTTCCAAAAAATCACACTGCCGAAGGTTTATTCCGTTTGGACTCCGTTTGATATTCCTTTTCTTCGAAATACTGAAACAGGCAATAAAACAACAATATGGGTTGGGTCTCCGGTTAATAGGTTAGTCCCAAAAGTAATATAAAAGTGTATAATAAAGCCCGCAATCAAATAGCATGAATGCTTCATAAATTATAGATACGTTGGAGATGTATCATCATCCCCAAGCTTAATTCCTACTCATCCTCGAGTAGGTAAATGATAAAAGAAACAATTTATGAAGTGTGAATGCTAGAAGGTGCACAAGTTTGATCAGTAATAATTTCAATCACCTTTTCTAACGTGATAATATGTCATAACAGTAGTTCATATCATAAAACTTCTCACGATAAAGTAACAAGCAATTCACATGCCAAAGCTTAGACCATAAACCTTCTTGAAAACTAGAAAACTTCATTCTCAGTCATCAAACAATTGCATTTCATCTTATTTTCAGGAATAACAAACTCCACATGCTCAATTATCATATAGTCTTCTACAATTGCTAACACTCACGCAATACTAATGGTTATGGAGTTTCAATCGGACACTAAGAAAGATAGGGGCTTATAGTGTTGCCTCCCAACGTATTCACCTTGGGTTGATGTCAACAATAATAGTTCATGCTAACTTACATCCAATTGGATATATATATATCAGGATCTTCCCAACACAAGGTGCTTGCCAAAGGATAAAATGAAAAAGGGAAAGGTGAAGATCACCTTGACTCTTGCATAAAAGTGAAAGACATAAAGTAAAAGATAGGCCCTTCACAGAGGGAAGCAGAGGTTGTCATGCGCTTTTAGGGTTGGATGCACAAAATCTTAATGCGAATGAACGTCACTTTATATGCCACTTGTATATGGACCTTTATTATGTAGTCCGTCGCTTTTATTGCTTCCATAACAAGATCGTATAAAGCTATTTTCTTCACACCAAAAGATCATACATATTTAGAGAGCAATTTTTATTGCTTGCACCGATGACAACTTACTTGAAGGATCTTACTCAATCCATAGGTAGGTATGGTGGACTCTCATGGCAAAACTGGGTTTAAGGATATTTGGAAGCACAAGTAGTATCTCTACTTGGTGCAAGGAATTTTGGCTAGCATGAGGGGGGAAAGGCAAGCTCAACATGTTTGAATGATCCATGACAATATACTTTAACTGAGATGTCGGAAAACATAACCCATTACGCTGTCTTCCTTGTCCAACATCAACTCTTTAGCATGTCATACTAAATGAGTGCTCCCAATTATAAAATATGTCTAGGATAGTGTATTTATATATGAAATCTCTCTTCCTTCAATATTCTTTCATGAATTGTTCAAATGACCAATACAACGCTTGCTAACCTTCAATAAATTTACAACCTCTACTTCTTAGATGTGAAGTCATTACTCCCCATGGGATAAGCAAATGAAACATATATAATTTCAGATTTATGACAATCAACTCATTCAACCATTTACTCATAGGATATAAGTGAAGCACACGAGTAAATGACAAACTACTCCAAAAAGATATAAGTGAAGATCAATGAGTAGCTAAATAATTATGTAACTATGTGAAGACTCTCTCTCATTAAAGAATTTTAGATCTTGGTATTGTATTCAAACAGCAAGCAAAACAAAATAAAATGACATTGCAAGGATAGCACAACTCATGTGAAGAAGCAAAATGTCAGGACCGGATTTTCGGGATATTAATTTTCCAGAAAAATGGCCCTTGTGCTCACCAGCCCCAGGATTACTGTTAGCTGATGAGGCACCAACTTGTTACAGAAATTCCAAGCGAAGTACATCATATGTAGTACAAGACCATTCTGGCCTATGGGTATAACAAATGGTTTCTAGTGGTTGATGGTGGAAGCGGTTTGTGGATCATCAGCGTCTATGGGACTCCCTTTCCCACAGGACCAGCTGACCAGGTTAACTCCTATCTTCGCGAGGCTGCTATCACCGTTGCTTAGGTTCCGGGGCTGTCATTGCAACGCTCCTCTCCATGCAAGAAATCTGGCCAAGACAATAGCCAGGGACAAGCCAATGAGTACTTTGAATGTACTCGCAAACATTATGAACACGGGTATAACATAGATGATAATCAGGCACTGAAATATTCTATGATCACAACGGCAGTCATAAAATAAAATCCATGATGCACGTAGGCAGGTTGTTCATGTAAAACATGGGTATGCAATCAGAGAATAAAAATAGAATGCACCGGTCGGGTGTCTGAAGCGACGCCTCGAAAGGACAATAATATAAAGCATGCCTCAGTTGAGCATCTGAGCGACACCACATAAAGGGCTTATAAGTGAAATAAGTAACAAACATGCCACAGTCGGGCGTCTGTGCGATACCACATAATGGGCTTATAAGTGAAATAAGTAACAAACATGCCATAGTCGGGCATCTGTGCGACACCACATAAAGGGATTATAAATGAAATAAGTAACAAACATTCCACAGTCGGGCGTCTGTGCGACACCACATAAAGGGCTTATAAAGTAAATAAATAACAAGCATGCCACAGTCGGGCGTTTGAGTGACACCACAAAAAGGGCTTATAAAGCCAATAGTCACAGTGAATATCCAGGAGGTAGAACCGTCCCAGGGATACTCAAAAATTCAAGTAATATAATGGGTTAGTCCATAATAATAATAATCACAATCATCATAAGTCTCAAGTCATGATCCATGTTCTGGTTTAGTAGTTTCTCCTCCGAAGACCGACACTAAGACCGACACTTGACCCATCCCAGACTGTAGTCCTTGACCATGGACACGGCTATTCGAATAGATATCATCTCTGGAGAGGGTGTACTCTTTACCCACGAGTAACGAAATCCTTTAGTCCATCGGGACTAATTCCGTCTACGGTCTTTTATTTGAAAAACACACCTGACCTGCACACACCAGCTTTACTTACCGGTGTCTGGAATCACCCATGACACCTGTCAAGCAAAACTCTAAGTGGGGAGGCTACAACCTTGAATAGCATGGGATCAAATTTATATCGCGCGCTCTAAGGGGTGCCCCCCTCTCGGTCCCAACCGGAAACGCCCATGCCCCCGGACCAGGTGGCCTGCCTACCGGATGCAGCCGGTATCTTCCACCATGGCCTCTCTGTATGGTGTGTGCCAAGAAAGGGGTTGACAACTTACTGAACCGTACCCTACCTGCGGCAGGGACAAGTGGTAGTAAGAAACAAGTATGGGGGTTACTGGAACAAGACTCGATCTACGGTCGACTCAGGAGGTTTATAAATTCCCTGCATGATATGAATAACTAATATATTTCAACCAACAAAATCACCACTCATTATACCTTACTATGCCATACCGGACATAACTGTCCCGACAAAGACCGGAGACAAGCTCACGCCTACACAAGGCAGAGGCTTTCTCGGATTTCTTTCTGGCATGCATGCAAGGCATACGAGGACGATTTCCATCACAAGTATATCCATTTCCAACAGCAAGGAAATCTCCAATATGCATTCATGCAAATGATCGTATCACCACATAAAATAACGAGTTCTCCGCATTAAGGTGGTGTTATAATCGTGTCAACCAACACCCAAAAATATTATGCCAGGGTTCAGAATGCTTGCTTTCAAGAGTATGCAAGTGGGGGTGCATTTTTTAAAGTTGCCTTCTTCTTCAAAATCCTATTTTTGAAAATATTCAAATTAATCCATAGTTTCAAAACAGTGCAAAAAGTTGTCTGAAATTTTTTCAAATAAATCTGAAAATAAACTAGACAATATTTGAGAGAGGTAGGAAAAAGAATCAACTCATTTGGAGTTATATTTTAAAAGATATAGCTAGTCAAAGTTTAGTCAACTTTCTGTTTTAAAAAGAATTTAAATAAAAGAAACAGAAAAGAAAAACGGTTCGAGGGGAAGGCGTACTCTGTGCTTCACGTTTCCACTTAGCCAGCATGGACCGGCTCGGGGTCGCTGATAGTGGGTCCAGGGGACCCACTAGTCAGGTTTGACCGGTCGCCCGCGCCTCCCTCCTCCTCTGTCCGAGTGGGGGCGGGGCTCCGGCGATCACCGTCGACGAACGGCAGCTCCCCGCAGGGTTCTGAGGGCGGGGATGGATCCGCCAGTCCAGGGCGGTCCCCTCGGTGGTCAACAGGCTGGCGGGGACGAAGGGAGTCGCCGGTGGCGAGCTCCGCGGCGGAGGTAGCTTCGGGATGAATTGGGGGTTTGATCTACGGTGGCTTTCGATCGCGTTTGAGAGGCTGGGCGGCTCCGCAAGGTCGAGGGGAGAAGGTTGGTGGCACTGGATGGACTGGAGAGGCTTTGTTCGCGATGAAATGGACTGGGACGTGGCGGCGGCCGAGCCGACCAGAGATGGGGAAGACGACCTTCCCCTCTTCGATTGCCGGGCATGGGGGCTCTAGAGGGGTGTCCTGAGGTTGCTTGAGGACTCGGTTGAGCTCGGGGGCCCTTATATAGGCGGTTGAGGTCGGTTCTGACGGCGGCCGCGGATAAGATCGGTGAACCGCCGTTCTCTAGCTCGCAGAACGACGTGTCGAGGCTGGGAATGGTGGCAAGGGCTAGCGGACGAGAGGGCACTGCTCCAGGGGCGAGCTGGCGAGCGCGGGAGGCTTGGGCGGCGCCGTCCAGGGCCGGGGCCTGCTGTGGTCGGCCGCTAGTGGCCACGGCCGACCTGACGGCGGCGTTATGGAGCTCCAGGGGCGGCTCTGCGGCGAGGGAGGGGGCAGGTGCGTTGGCTGCGAGTAGAAGAGGATCAGAACGGGCGCGAGGGAGGCGGCAACGAGACGCAGCAGCTCGGGCGCACGCATGTGCAAAACACGCGCTCTGGCCGCGCCTAGAGCATGCCCGCGGGGTGTTCGGCAAAATGTCATGGCATGCCAGGAGGCTAGGGTGGAGCTGGAGTTTAACAGGATTAGGTTAGGGTAGTCTAGAGGCTTAGTGGACATGGTGGTTAAGCAAAGCGAGCAGGTCCAGTGTGCAAACTAAAAGCCATGTCAAATCTGACCATGCACATAAAGTGTTTGACAAAATGCTAGGGGCACCTAGGCATTTCTTGGGGTGGCCAAATTCCCCAGACTAGTGTCTCTCTAGGTGTAGGTGATGGTGGTAAGGTCATTTGGGCAAAACCAGAAACTTGCTAGTGCAAGTTTTGCAAAACTTCAGTTCTGGACAGAAGGTAAATGGCATCGTTTCATGGACCAAAAATACTCCAATAGGTCCATTCTCCTAGACTTGAGGGTTTTGCAGGATGGTCGATAAGCAGGAGAAAGATTATGGGAATTGGAGCAACAAATATTAGAGTTGCTGTAGAAAAAGCCAAACTGGACCAGAGAGCAAAAGAGGGTGTTTTGCTCAAATTTTTCAAAGAACATTAGAGGGTTTTTGCACAAAGATGAATAATATACTCCTACTAACATCCCCTAATTTTGGTGGAAGTTTTAAAGAAATCTTTAAATAGGTTGTAGTGCAAAGTGCCACTGGACCAGATTTAAAAACTTGTGGTAAAACTCAAAATCTCCAAATGACTAAGGAATACTTTTGCACAAAAGTGATTTAGGGACATCACATGTCATCCCAAAATTTTGGTGGGATTTTTAAATGAATCTATAAAAGGGTTGCAGTGCAAATGGGACCCTAAAACTTATGAAAAGCCATTTTAGAGAAATAAAGCTCAGTGAAAATAATTATATAAAATAATCCTACTGATAAAAGAAATGTTTTATTGAGAGAATATGTGAGTCCAACAATAATTGGGAAGTTTTCACTTGGGGTGAAAACTCCATAACTTAGAAGAAAAGGGACGTCCTGAGATCAAAAATAAATCCAGAAAAATGAAAATTTAATTTCCTGGAAAATTTTTAATAAACAAAACATGGTTAAAATTTTTGGGGTGTTACACAAAAACTTAGGCTCAACCGATACTAATCGATAGTTGTTGAAGAAGAAAGGTGCGATGCCTACCGGGGCATCCCCAAGCTTAGATGCTTGAGACCTCTTGAAATATTATCTTGGGGTGCCTTGGCCGTCCCCAAGCTTGAACTTTTGTGTCTCCTTAATTCCTCTCATATCATGGTTTCTCTTTTTATCAAAAGCTTCATCCACACCAAACTCAACAAGAACTCGTGAGGTAGGTTAGTATAAACCAATGCAAAACCTTATCATTTTCTACTGTAACAAATCACTAAAATTATTATTCAACATTGCATACTAAATGCATGTGCATATTTAATACTCCTATCCTCAAATAGAATCATTAAACAAGCAAACATATGCAAACAATGCAACCATAACAGCAATCTGCCAAAACAGTATAGTCTGTAAAGAATGCAAGGGTATCAATACTTCCCTAACTCCAAAAATTATGAAATAAAATTCCCACTGTAGTAAATTTATCAGACTCATTATGCAAAAAGTTTCAACATTATACCATTCTCTGACTTTTCTAGGGAATTTTTGCAACAGCGGTAAACTTTTGAATTAGGGGATGCCATCCAGGGCATCCCCAAGCTTAGGCTCTTGGTTGTCCTTGAATATTACCTTGGGGTTCCTTGGGAATCTCCAAGCTTAGGCTCTTGCCACTCTTTATTCCATAGTCCATCAAATCTTCACCCAAAACATGAAAACTCCACAACACAAAACTCAACAGAAAACTCGTAAGCTCCATTAGTATAAGAAAATAAAACCACCACTTAGGTACTGTAATGAACTCATTCTAAATTCATATTGGTGTAATGTCTACTGTCTTCTAACTTCTGTATGGTTCATACCACTTAATACTAGCCATAGATGCATCAAAATAAGCAAACAACACACGAAAAACAGAATCTGTCAAAAACAAAACAGTCTGTAGTAATCTGTATCAAACGTATACTTATGGAACTAAAAAAATCATACCAAATTAGGAAGTCCTAAGAAATTAGTGTACCAAACCAGAGCAAAAAGAATCAGATCAGAAGAACGATTATGTGAATTAACAAAACTAATTTAATGGGTGCAAAAGTTTCTGATTTTCAGCAGGATCAACACAACTATCACCGTAAGCTATCCTAAAGGTCTTACTTGGCACTTTATTGAAACAAAAGCTATAAAACATGATTATTACAGTATCATAATCATGTGAACACACAAAAACAGTAAGGATAAATATTGGGTTGTCTCCCAATAAGCGCTTTTCTTTAATGTCTTTCTAGCTAGGCATGATGATGACAATGATGCTCACATAAAAGATATGAATTAAAACATAACGGGAGCATCACGAAGCATATGACTAGCACATTTAAGCCTAACCCACTTCCTATGCATAGGGATTTTGTGAGCAAACAACTTATGGGAACAATAATCAACTAGCATAGGAAGGTAAAACAAGCATAGCTTCAAGATTTTCAACACATAGGGAGGAAACTTGATATTATTGCAATTCCTACAAGCATATATTCCTCCCTCATAATAATTTTCAGTAGCATCATGAATGAATTCAACAATATAACCAGCACCTAAATCATTCCTTTCATGATCTACAAGCATAAAAATTTTACTACTCTCCGCATAAGCAAAATTCTTCTCATTCGGAATAGTGGGAGCAAACTCAACAAAATAATTATCATGTGAGACATAATCCAATTGAAAACTAAAATCATGATGACAAGTTTCATGGTTATCATTATTCTTAATAGCATACAAGTCATCACAATAATCATCATAGATAGCAACTTTGTTCTCATAATCAATTGGAACCTCTTTCGAAATAGTGGAATCATCACTAAATAAAGTTGACACTCTTCCAAATCCACTTTCATATTCATCACAATAAGATTCAACATCCTCCGAAATAGTGGGATCACTACTTCCTAAAGTTGACACTCTTCCAAACCCACTTTCGTATACATCACAATAAAATTCAACATCCTCCAAGATAGTGGGATCACTACTTCCTAGAGTTGACACTCTTCCAAACCCACTTTCATCAATATAATCATCATAGGTAAGAGGCATGCTATCATCATAAAAACTTTGCATATCAAAACTTAGGATGCTAACAATATCATCTTCATTAAACATAGCATCCCCAAGCTTTGGACAAACATTAATTTCAGCAAATATATTCTCAAATATTTCATCCTCATCAAAGATAGCTTCCCCAAGCTTGGGCCCTTTCATATCATAAGCATAATCACTCTCGTCATTAAAAATATGGATAGCACCAATAGTATAGCAATTATCATCATCACAATGAGTAGTAGGAGCAACATCATTTGGGAGGGATACCTTTCTACCTTTGTTGCCCCTTCTTTTCTTTTTCTTCTTCACATTATGTGTGGGTTCAACCTTCCTCTTTGAGCTCCTTATTGACGAGATTGGTTGAATAGAAAGCTCCTCCTCATTACCTGATTCATCATAAGAAATAATAGGAGGATCTTGGGAAGTCTCTTCTTCATTAGTATTCTCTTCATCTTCTATTTGCTTTATTTTCTTTAGGTAATTGGCAATATAAGGATTTTCAATGCAATTCACCGCACAATACAAATAAATCTTCTCTAGATCAATATCAAGGAATTTCTTATGGGCAAATTCTGGAAGGTCCTTAATTAAACGTTTCAATTCTTCATAACCCAAAAGCAAACTAAGTTCATTGTAATGAGCAAGGGAGATCAAATCATCACAATTTTTGGACATGATTCGATCATGAAACAATTTGCATCGGAGATGTAAATGACCATGTTCATTGCAAAATTCACAAGTACGGCAAAGGAAATTTAATTTTTCAGCACTCACATTTAGCCTTTCTTGCAACCATTTAGTTTCTAAATGCTTATGCATCTTGCAATATATATATTCTCTATTTGGTGTGTTCATGCAAACATGCACTCCACAAAAGTTGACATGCTTATAAGAGATATTTTCATCATGACTAGAGCAATCATCATTAGTACTATGGATATTCAAGGAGTTCATACTAACAACATTACAATCATGCTCATAATTCAAAGATTTAGCACCAAGCATTTTAATGCATTCTTCTTCTAGCACTTGAGCACAATTTTCCTTCCCATCATACTCACGAAAGATATTAAAAAGACGAAACGTATGAGACAAACTTAACTCTATTTTATTGTAGTTTTCTTTTATAAACTAAACTAGTGATAAAACAAGAAACAAAAAGATTCGATTGCAAGATCTAAAGATATACCTTCAAGCACTCACCTCCTCGGCAACGGCGCCAGAAAAGAGCTTGATGTCTACAACACAACCTTCTTCTTGTAGATGTTGTTGGGCCTGCAAGTGCATAGGTTTGTAGGACAGTAGCAAATTTCCCTCAAGTGGATGACCTAAGGTTTATCAATCCGTGGGAGGCGTAGGATGAAGATGGACTCTCTCAAACAACCCTGCAACCAAATAACAAAGAGTCTCTTGTGTCCCCAACACACCCAATACAATGGTAAATTGTATAGGTGCACTAGTTCGGCGAAGAGATGGTGATACAAGTGCAATATGGATGGTAGATAAAGGTATTTGTAATCTGAAAATATAAAAACAGCAAGGTAACTAATGATAAAAGTGAGCGTAAACGGTATTGCAATGATAGGAAACAAGGCCTAGGGTTCATACTTTCACTAGTGCAAGTTCTCTCAACAATAATAACATAGATAGATCATATAACAATCCCTCAACATGCAACAAAGAGTCACTCCAAAGCCACTAATAGCGGAGAAAAAACGAAGAGATTATGGTAGGGTACGAAACCACCTCAAAGTTATTCTTTTGGATCAATTTATTCCAGAGTTCGTACTAGAATAACACCTTAAGACACAAATCAACCAAAACCCTAATGTCACCTAGATACTCCATTGTCACCTCAAGTATCCGTGGGCATGATTATACGATATGCATCACAATCTCAGATTCATCCAACCAACACAAAGTACTTCAAAGAGTGCCCCAAAGTTGGTCAGCGTGTGCCAACCCCTATGCATAGGTTCATGGGCGGAACCCGCAAGTTGGTCACCAAAACATACATCATGTGGCACGTGATATCCCATTGTCAACACAGATAAACACGGCAAGACATACATCAAGTGTTCTCAAATCAAAGACTCAATCCGATAAGATAACTTCAAGAGGGAAACTCAATTCATCACAAGAGAGTAGAGGGGGAGAAACATCATAAGATCCAACTATAATAACAAAGCTCACGATACATCAAGATCGTGACATAGAGAGAACACAAGAGAGAGAGAGAGATCAAACACATAGCTACTGGTACATACCCTCAGCCCCAAGGGTGAACTACTCCCTCCTCGTCATGGATAGCGCTGGGATGATGAAGATGGCCACCGGTGATGGGTTCCCCCTCCGGCAGGGTGCCGGAATGGGCTCCAGAGAGGTTTTGGTGGCTACAGAGGCTTGCGGCAGCGGAAGTCCCAATCTATCTTCTTCGTGGATGTTTTTAGGGTACGTGGGACTATATAGGCGAAAGAAGTCGGTCGGAGGGTGCTCGAGGGGCCCACGAGACAGGGGGCGCACCTAGTAGGGGGGAGCGTCCTCCTATCTCCTGGTCTCCTTGAGGATCTTCTGACGTGGACTCCAAGTCTCCAGGATCATATTCTTCCAAAAAATCACGCTGCCGAAGGTTTCATTCCGTTTGGACTCCATTTGATATTCCTTTTCTTCGAAATACTGAAACAGGCAATAAAACAACAATATGGGTTGGGCCTCCGGTTAATAGGTTAGTCCCAAAAGTAATATAAAAGTGTATAATAAAGCCCGTAATCATTCAAAAAAATAATAAAATAGCATGAATGCTTCATAAATTATAGATACGTTGGAGACGTATCACCCCCTTGGCGTGCCCCCTCCAGGGCCGGCCTCCTCCTCTATCCCTCCTTTATACACGGGGGCAGGGGGCACCCTAGAAAAAACCATGTTTTGCCTTAGCCGTGTGCGGTGCCCCCCTCCACAGTTACACACCTCGATCATATCGCTGTAGTGCTTAGGCAAAGCCCTGGCCGGTAACATCATCATCACCGTCGCCATGTTGTCGTGCTGACGGAAATCACCCTCGTCCTCAACTGCATCAAGAGCACGAGGGACGTCATCAAGCTAAACGTGTGCTGAATGCGGAGGTGCCATACGTTCGGTACTTGGATCGGTTGGATCGCGAAGACATTTGACTACATCAACCGCGTTACTAAACGCTTTCACTTTCGGTCTATGAGGGTATGTGGACACACTCTCCCCTCTCGATGCTATGCATCTCCTAGTTATATCTTGCATGATCATAGGATTTTTTTGAAATTACTACGTTCCCCAACAAAAGTTTTCTCTCAAAACATTACTAAGTTACGAAGTTTTCTCTCTACTAAGTTAAAATGTTACTAAGTTACTAAGTTTTCTCTCGAAACAATACTAAGTTACTAAGTTAAAATGATATTAATAGAAAGTTTTCTCTCAAAATGTTAATAAGTTACTAAGTTAAAATGTTCATATATTCAAAACATATCAAGTGTTGTATTTTCTCTTGAAACGTATCCTTGATAACTTCGACAAGAAGGGGGACATCGACCAACCCCCTATCGCCCGACCAAATTTACTAAGTTCAGAGTTACTAAATTTACTCCCGGTCTGCTCGCCCGACCAACTCTCGAGGCCACCCAAACCCTAGAAGAAAGAGCGTTGTTGATCTCCTACCCCCTCCCGCCCCTACCCGATAAACTCTTGAGGCCACCTAAACCCTAGAAGAAAAAACGTTGTCGCTCTCTCGTGGCCACCCAAACCCTAGAAAAAATTATTGTCGATCTCCTACCCCCTCCCCTCCCTTGTTGTGATATTAGCTAGGTTTATATTTGCCACTAATATATCCATCTCTCATGTTTGTATATTGCCATGTTGTAATATTTGAAGAAACTATGGATAGAGACCTAGAACAAGAAGAGTTGTTGGGGGATATAATCCGCATCGGGGGTGATGTCTTCTCGTTCTCAATGATACCGATGGTCAAGAAGGAGAGGATGCCGGCTTCGGTGATCCAACAATGGAGGAGGAACAAGATCATGATGGCTCCGGTGACCGAATGGCGGAGGAAGAAGACCATGATGACGGCTCCGGTGACCGAACCGAGGAGGGATCTGTTGCAAAGTCCGGCGAGGTATATATATTAATTAAGCTTGTGCTGACTAATTGATGCATTAATTATTTGGTATGTACATATATTAATGCTTCTTTCTTCTTTTATAGCCCTTCGAATCAAGCCAAACTTTTGTAAGGAGACGAGGCCCAAAGAAAAGGTTGCGCCAGGATGAAAGGTTCACGATCACAGAAATCGTGGACGATGGCCAACCGATTGAACCCAAGAGGACCAAGGACGCATTTGTTGGTCAGTGTGGTGCTATTGTTAGGGACAACATTCCGATCAGCATCCAGCAATGGAATAAGAATAAGGACGACCCTGAAGTTTCTTATGTCCAGGATAGACAAAAAATGATCTTTTGACCTCGCTGAAGGCAAATTTCACCCTACCGCCAGAGGAGGATCCGAATAAGCCAATTATAGAGCCAAAGGTCAAGGCATTTGCTCTTAAGAAGATGGTAGATCTATTCAGGAACCAGAAGAAAGAGTTGAACACAAAGTTCGTCAACAAAGGGAGGACTCTAGAATTCACCGGTCGATATGAGAAGATAAGAGATCACTGGCTCGCATTTGTGGCCTACAAGAATTCGGGGAAGGGTAAGAACAAGTCAGAGACAAACAAGAAAAATGTTGCAAAGAAGCTGTATCACCATCACACGGGGTCAGGTGGCTACTACAAAGCCCGACCATTGTGGGACAAAGCTGAGAAAGACCTGCTTGCTAAAGGGGTCGAACCAGTGACATTGCACTGGCCAGATCGTTCAAGGAATTGGTTCTTCGGGGTTGGGGGAACTTTGGACCCAGAAATAGGGGAGTGTCGTTGGATGGACGAGCAACTTGCAATACCCATCAAGAAGCTTCGGCAATATATCAGCGTAGCGTAGGAAGGGGTGTTCATTCCCGACAAAGAGAAGGACGAGCTGACTGAGGCCCTCGGGAATCCTGAGCACCCTGGACGAACATGAGGCACACCAGGCTCCGTTCCGTGGGTGGTTGGGTTTCCTGGCGCAAGCGGTTACAGAACCCGAGAGAGAAAGAGGAAAGTGAAGCTGAGCGAAATGCAGAAGCTCAATGCAAGATTAGCGAAGCTAGAGGAACTTGCAGTTGTCAGCCGACCATCTCAGCGGCACGAAGCTACCCCACCATTTCAGCGGCACGAAGCTACCCCACCATTTCAGTGGAGAAGTAGCGTGGCTTCCATGGAGCTCGTTCAGCCTAATTTCACGGCTCCTCGCTACCCCATGGATACTATGACGGAGGCTCAACATTGCGAGCTTATGATGAAATGGCAGAATTTGACTTTGAAGGCGACTGTCGGCTCTGTTGCACCTCCTCAAGCTGAAGGAACTTTTCACTGCCGTCCAATTCCACATGGCTATGATGTTGTGACAGTGGATAAAATAATGGAGAGATTTCAGGAGTTGGAGCTTGACCACCCTAAAGGTAAAGGGGAGAATCATCCGGGAGCTGCTTTATGGAGTACTTGTCTATGGAGGAAGGAGTACATCAAGCTTCCAAACTGGACGCCTCCTCCTCCGGCAAGTCGGGGCACTCCGCCTCCTCCTCCAGCGAGTGATCAGGGCACTCCGCCTTCTCCGGCGCGTGACGACACTCCGGCTCCTCCTTCGCCTCCTCCGATGAGAACTACGCCTCCTCCGGTGCGTGAGGGCACTCCCGCTCCTCCTCCGCCTCCTCCGGCACGTCGGAGCACTACGCCTCCTCCGGCGTGTCAGCGGATTCTGCCGCGTCAGCAACGGTGGAAGAGAGACACCGCTGCTCTGGCGGCTAGCAGTACAAGCAGAGGCTGGAAGCAATTCAAATACGGTCCATCTCTCAAGGCTCCGGAAAAGTTGCCATATGAGAGGACTGACAAGGAAAACGAGGACATCAGTCGTGCCCAAGTGAGGGACTTTTTTGCACAGAAACCTCCACCTCTGAAGGAAACGGTAGATCCGGTGAAAGTGAAGCGCACTATCGATTCCCTGAAGCGACCACCACCGCCTCCGCCGCAATCCAACTATGAGCGCATTATGGAAAGGACATATAAGGAAGTGAAGCGGTCGGGGAGTATTTGCAGTGATGCAAGGTTGGCAGAACAAAGAAGTGGAAAAAAATTCCCTAGCTCGATGAACAAGCGAACCAATCGTGCCCCCGCTCAAGGTGTCTAGCGATATCGTCACTAATCACCTGGGGATGGTGCCCGGTAACAATCCTGCTGATTACATGAGCGATGATGTAGAGTTTTAAATAATGGAGGTGGACACCTTCAAATACGAGTACGGTAAGCCTCTTGCGAAACCTGATCATCCTCCTCTATCAACGATGATGCGAAGATTGCATGAATGATACATGAAAACCTGCAGCGATTCTGGGAAGAATAGTTTCATGCTGAGAATTAAAAAGGAGCACGACCTCGTTGGAGCTGAGTTGTTGCCTGTTGAATTTGTGGAGTTATTCCAGTTATACAATCAAATGACCCTCGACAAACAACTCGTGACTTGCTACTGTCTGTAAGTATTACTTCTGTAATTAAGTCTCTATATATAGCTCAGCTCTTTCATTGCATTTATATATAATTATCCTCACTATATTATGCAGATTGAAGATTGTCGAATGGAGAAAAGCACAAATCTATGACATTGTGTTCATTAACCCAAATATGATACATGAATGGACGGTTAAAAACCAGAGTCACGGATACCAAGGACAACTTGCTACAATCATTGCTTCTAAATCAAAACAAAAAGAAAATACTATTTCCTTACAACTTCAAGTGAGTGTTACTATCTTGTGCATATTCAGTTTCCCTTGCTCGAGGTTATAGTAATGTAATTGATGAGTTATGCATGCGTATGTAGATTCCACTTTATTCTGGTAGAGATTAAGCTTGACAGGGGAGTAGTAACTGTCTTAAGACTCGAGACGAAAAGATCCCTAGGAGTATGCAGACATGACTAAAATGCTCCAAAAGTAAGTTCAATCGATTATTATCGCACCATATCAGCAACTTTGTTCATTTCCTGATATCAGGTAAATATTGTCTTTATCTGGCAGGGTTTGGAAAGAGTTCACCAGAATTGTTCCGGGACTGCCGAGGGAGCTGTGATTTAAACACCCGAAAGTAAGTACTGCTAACTAGTTCTGCGCATCTCCCATTGATTCTAGCTAGTTTCATCATTACCAATTAGCATGCTTGATTATCAGTTTGATTGAACTCTACTTCTCGTAAAGTGCTTGTGGCAGGAAGCCAGGAATGATTTTTGCGGATACTACTTTTGCGAGCTCATCTACAACGCGACGACCTCTAAGCAGGGCTACTCTGAAAAACAATATGAAGTACGTAAACAAAAATATTCAAATTTTATTCTATTACCATCATTTGTGTTGAGTTTATTCATATATATGGATTGACCCCCTTCTTTAAATTAGATGTGGCAGATGCGGGATGAACTCCTACCACATGATCGCATACGAGTAATTCAAGAGGAATTGACGGGATTCTTTCTTGACCACGTCATACCTAAAGCCGGAGAATACCATGTGGAAGTTGAAACCGATTTTAGATGTTAGGGATTGCAAGACATGTTATATTGTATATATGTAGTAGCGCCGGATAGATATACGAAAACTTGTTGTTTGACCAATCTCTCGGAGAAAGAGAGGTCTCACTTCTCTCTGTATATATATGTTCATGACCATCTTCTGTAATTAATGGTTCCTTCATTTGCTTACTAGCTAGCGTGTCGAGTTCTCTCTATATGAATAGTGATAGCGTCAACCAAGCACGGAGAAAGAGAGGACACTTCTCTCTATTAGGTAGCAAACACAATATGAAACCCCTAAATTAACCCTCGAAAACCACCTAACCCCCCCCCTTAAAAAAACAAAAACCATAGCACCTGCCAGCTGCTGACGTGTGGATGCCTTTTGGTCCTGGTTAGTATTACCAACTAGGACTAAAGGTCCTCCTGCCTGGATTCCCCGCAGCGGCCACGTGGAGCCCCTTCTGTTCCGGTTCGTAAGCGAACCGGGACTAAAGGTTTTGTGCTTTAGTCCTGACCCTTTAGTCTCGGTTCCAGAGACGGGGCTAAAGGGCCTCTGGAACCGGGATAAATGAGCCGTTTTCTACTAGTGTGCGGTTGCTAAAGTTGGCAATAGAGTGCTCCCTTGGCGAGGCAGATACAAACAAGTGCTGGGAAAGTGGCGCTGATTAATGCTTGCCTGTCTTCCTTACCAATGTTCATAATGGGATTTTATCTTTTATCTGCTGGCATGCACGCTGGTTTTGATAAGCATCGGGGTGCTTTCTTCTGGAATGCAGCAGATAATAGACGCAAATACAGATTGGTTAGGTGGAAGATTATATGTAGACCCAAAAACCTTGGAGGGTTGGGCATTATTAACACTGCTATTATGGATAGGTGCCTCATGATCAAATGGTGGTGGAAAATTATGACCACGGGCACTAATATCTTGTGGTTCTCTATCCTCAAAGCTAAATAATTCCCTTTCTCTAACCCTATGTTCGCTCCTTCTCTGGGAGGATCACAGTTTTGGAAAAATCTCGTCAAGGTCCGTCCTCTATTTCAGGCTCACATCAAGTTTGTGGTTGGAAACGGAGCCTTTGTTCTCTTTTGGCTTGATTGGTGGTGTGGAGATTCACCTCTCTCTGTGACCTTCCCTACTTTGTTCTCTTATCGTCCTAACCCGAATATCTCCATCGCGGAGCTTTCGGCTAATAATTGGGATCTAGCCTTCTAGCGCTCGCTGTCCCCTGCAGAGTTGGAAGATTGGCAGCAGCTTACTTCCTTCTTCCCCTTGCTCTCGAAGGCAGAGTATACGATGGTCTGGCCCCATGTTTCT
Organism: Triticum dicoccoides; assembly: GCF_002162155.2. Lineage (NCBI taxonomy): Eukaryota > Viridiplantae > Streptophyta > Magnoliopsida > Poales > Poaceae > Triticum > Triticum dicoccoides. Next base: position 303,409,807 of record NC_041389.1, read on the forward strand.
TCTGGTTGTTTTTCTGTTAAGTCTTTGTACTCTAAGCTTATTGGTGGTAACCCCACTAACAGATTTAACCTGATTTGGAGGGCCGGATTCCCCCTAAGGTGAAGATCTTCCTCTGGCAAGTTTTAAGGGCCGTCTCCCTGCGGCTGACCAAATTCGTAAACATAATGGTTCGGGCTCAGAGTCTTGTGCCCTCTGTGGCGCCCTGGAGGACACTAACCATATTTTCTTTCATTGTGCTCTAGCTAAGCTGGTCTGGAGCTGTGTTAGGTTGTGGCTTCAGGTGTCATGGGCACCATCTTCTTTCTCTGAGCTTCGGGTCCTCGCCAATGACCTGATTGGGGTCACTAAGCTAGTATTTTGGGTTGGTCTGGGGGCGATCTGCTGGGCCTTGTGGACAACCAGAAACAAGTTTACCATCGAGCATGTTTTTCCTGCTAAACCTGTTCATTGCTTATTTAAATCTTGTCTGTTTCTGCAGCAGTGGAGATCATTGACTAAGACAGAGGACCAGGACGCTTTTGACCTTCTGGTATCTAAAATTCAGGCCTCGGCGTCTGCCCTATCTTGGCAGGAGCCAGCTTCGTAGTTCCCTCGGCGTTTCTTTTGACTTAGTTGGTGGCTATGTGGTTTTAGTCGGTTCCTCTTATCTTCCGGCATGCGTGTCGTGCTGCTGGCCTGGGTGCCCTGTATCTCAGACTTTCGTAGCTTCATGTCGCCTTGGTTGGATGTGGTCCTATTTGTGGTTATGGCGTTTCTGGAACACTATCTGATGGCTTTATTTATAAAGTCGGGCGCATGCCTTTCCTCTATAAAAAAAGTATTGCACTCCTCATGTTTTTTACCATGCTCGGCTTGTTATGTCATGTGTTTTTTTTAACCAGCCGATGTATGCAGATTTTCTTAACACCATGTATCTGTTTTGTTTATAAAGCGAGGCGATAGTCTATTTCGAGTAAAAAAGAAGGTTAGTAGATCGAGTAAAGATGCTATGAGAATGCATGACATATCTCCATTGGACTTCAGGCTTAGAATCGCACTGGCTCTCCGACGGTTACGCTAGACGGGATAACTCTTACATCTTGATGACGTGACTACGTCGTACTAGCTCTTTAGACATCCACATAAAATCATCTGTTTCTAGCTCTGCCACAAAGTCATTAGTGTGTTGAAAGCATGTACAGCTAGCTCTAGCTAAACAACTACACCCAAACAAATGTTTCTTTTTCTTTGAGCTGGCGCATGCGTGAGATCAGGTCAGATATATATTGCGTCCGCAGGTTCCATTCCAGCCTGAAGAAAGACTGCCTTTTTTTCTGCGTGTACGTTGAAATTGATAGCTACGTTAAATGACTGGCCAGAGATCACAGTGGAATAGAAGAAGAAGAAGAGAAGATCGATGGGACAAGATGGGAGGATGCGTAATTGCCTGCAGACACTGTGTTGTCCTTAGTGGCATTCAAGGGAAACTTGAATGCATGCCCTTCAATTTCTCTCTTCAATCTCTTCCACTTTTACCATCGACAGAAGAGGCTAGCTAGGATGTGCTTTTAAATGTTTGTCTGCCTGCCTTCTGGTACTAGTAGCACTGTGTATATTGTGAGTGCGTGTGTGAGTGAGTGAATGAGAGAGAGAGAGAGAGAGAGAGAGAGAGAAGAGAGGGGAAGAGAGAGACTGATGGGGAATGACATGTTGGAGTCCCTGTAAAATTACACGACCCTTCTGCCTAGACTGAGTGCTGGTTGGGTGCTGCATCATAAGGTCATGATGAGAGAGACGCCATGTAGTCATTCATGCATGCACCGTTTCTCCTCTTATATTTTGTTCTTTTCCTACGTACCACTAGCTAGCTGCTACAAGCTCAGGCCCAACCACATATATGCTTGAAAACAATGCAATGAGTCATTCATTCATTTTTTTGACCCTGAAACCGTAGAACAATTGTTCTACAACAATTTTCATTAATATAAGAAAATATGTACAAAGTAAAAGGTAAAATAATATCTTCCTTCAAAATCTATTCCAACATCCCATAACAATAACTGTGTCCATTTCAATATGATAGGGAAAGGTTTGCAGCAGAAAGTTTACTTCATCAAAACTGAGTCATTCATTCATTACTGTAACTATAGCGATGACAAAAAAAAAAGCTAATCTCTATGCAAGACCCGACCCGCTATTAGCTCGGGCTACATGATGAGCATGCCATTTTTTTCCCAGCCATCCCTGATCCCGGACTAGCTGATCTTCTGGCATGTCATCGTGCGGTGCAACTTGCATCGGCGGTTGGCGTTCAAAACCTAGTGCTGGAATATGACTCCAAGATTGTGGTGGAACAGCTCATGGCGAGGGACGAAGATATGTTAGCGTATGGGCCATTGGTAGAGGAAGTCAAAGGTTTTGCCCCCAAACAAAAGAGTTTAGGGCAGTCTGGGTGCGACGATCGGCTAATGGCATCTCCCATGTTCTAGTTAGGGAAGGTTGTAGTAATGCATAAGTTGTGGCTTCATGTGCCACTTGTATTAGCGATGTACTAAACTTGGATGTCCTGTCGAGAACATTTTAAATAAAAGCACAACACTTCCAACAAAAGAAGAGAGATTAAAGGTGATCCCGAGCTAATTTGTATTTGTAAGCGGAACTGTGAGAATTTCTCCCCTCAGCGCATTTATATACATATATATTCAAAGTTTGAACAAATAATAGTAAAGAAAGCTAAGCTAAGCAAAATAAAGCTAAGGTAAGACTAAGCTAGAGTAAGTTACAACATGGCATGGCTAAAGCTAAGCTAGGGCTAATTTGTTGCACGCACACGTACGTACGTACGTACTAAGGTTGGCCGCTCCTGCATGCATGTCAGTGATAGCCATGGCATGGGACACCTCGATCCAAGTTGACTTGAAACTCGTACAGTACTGGTCACACACAAGACACTGATCGTATAGTGTGCATGGAGATGGAGTTAAGTAGGGTTCTCTGCAGCCGTCCACACCTCTCCTCGATCTTCTATCCTCCCCTTCCATTAATAACCTACATGGACGAGCAGCTAGCGTGTGGGAGGGAGAGAGAGCTAGCGTGGATGCCGAGACCAACTTACCATTCAAGCCGGCCGGATGCCGCAGCTAGTGCAGTGCAGTGCAGCGCAGTGCCGTGCAGGCATGCATGAGCTGCTAGAGCAATAACATCTTCAGCTCGCAGATGCCATCGATCGTTTTGCTCTCTCTTCCTTCTTTCTCGTTCTTAATTACTCCATTCAAACCCCAATTTATGGACCTGTGACCTTGCTTTTCCTACTGACATGTACTAGTCCCTATTGCCCCCTTCCGTCATTCCTTCACCCCCGCCCGTGGAGACTACTCGCCGGATGATGGCGGCGACGAGGCATCTCGGCACATTCCATCCTGCTCAAAATACTGGTATCTATATGTTCAGTTTCCTTGAGCCGATTTATCATTTCTCAGAGAAATAACTATTTCCATGACACAGTTAACACACGTTCATTGACTTTTTGATTTGTGCAAGTGTGAAAACTATGAGAAAAATTTGACCATACGGCAACCAACACTGTTGACTGAGAGATGCCGACCACTACATAGGCCGCTGGAGGAGAAAGCTCGAACAAATTTAAGTATAAGCCGCTGGCGGAGAAAGCTCGCAGAAATTGATGACCACCTTATTGGAGTATGTTGGTAAAAGATGACATGTCATCAAACAAGAACTCGTCATGCAACAACTACAATAAAGTGTATATATAAGTTGCCCAACAAGAGGTGAGATATTGCTCTCTTGTTTTACCTTGGAGTTTGTGAAGGCGTTGTTGGTTCATGTACATATAACCCTCTTCTCTCTACTTATACCTATAATGTGTACTAAAAGCACAACACGAAGAAGAAATAGTGGTAGGAACTCTAAAAATACAAAACACTCTCGGTCGTTGATTTGGTGGACCATCTATTAATGAGTAGATTAGAACCGTTAGATCAACATAACCATACATAAAAAAAAGTCATGCATATTAAATCTACACAATCGTTCTAAATATATTGCATCCGACCATTCAAAATAAATATATCACATCCGTTATACCTTGATAATTGTAAGTAAATAAATCATAACCGTTGGGTCTACATGACCGTACATTTTTTTTAAAAAAAGGAGGATGGCCCCCGGCCTCTGCATCTGGGAGATACATGCGGCCACTTTATTGATTATTCTAGAGGACCTTACAAAATATTACAACAATATGCCTAAATCCGCCATCCTGCCAACAAATGTCACTACTCCTATCCATATGATGAATTGGTGCTAGCTGGGCCAAATACCCAGACCACTCACCTAAGCCTATCATCAAAAGCCGGAAGCCCCAGCCGAGCCACATACCGGGTCTAGGGCACTATCCGGTCTGACGCACTCACATGTGGCATCGCCGTCATTCCCACAGGTCCTTCTTCAGAACATATATTGAGGCTTCTGCCTTGTCAGGCCACTCTGCCATCGACGCCACCATGACGCCAGACCGCTACCTCCTCCTACGCGAGTCCATCACCGTATCGGTCACCGAATCTCCACTGCGCCACGCCACCGGGATCCGTTGCCTTCAATGGGTAGGATGAAACATCGCGCCACCAAAGAAGCCGCCAACTAGTCCCTCGATCCCGTGTACGCCTCCAAGAATGACGCCCCCGATGAGGAAACGACACCAACATGCCGCCGTCATCCGATCTACTGATTTAGGGTTTCCCCCGGAGGTAGTGGATAGAGGACTGGAGCTTCTCCACGCCGATGCCTTCAGGAAGGTAACGACATAAAAGAGTGCTGCCATCGCCGGTCTTGGCATCAAGCCGAGAACGAGGTTTTCATCCGGATCCGCTCGAATAACCTCCATCAAGCATCGTGTGCACGGGTTGCCGCCGATCTGAGCCGCCACGCATCGAGCAGACCGCACCGGCCAGATCAGATCTGTCCGGAAGGCAAACCACGCATGGTGCCGACCCAACCACCAGGCCCTCCATGCCGCCACCGGCGATCTGAGGTCCGATGGTTCGTCACCGCAGACCTGGCCGCCGCCGCCGAACGCAGCCAAGGCCGTTGTCCGAAGCAGGGCCGGCCGCCGCGCCGCCACCGTTCAAGGCATGCCCGCCACGCCGCCGAGGCCAGATCGGTTGTGCCACCACACGCCGCGGGGCTCCGCACCGCCCCCATGGCGCATGAGAGAGGGAAGGCCTCCGCCACCGCCGTCAGCCCCCGGGCTAGGCCGGCGAAGTAATTCGGCGGCGGCGGAGGGAGGGATGGAAGGACGGGGAGCCCCGGGCGGCTAGGGTTGCGACCCCGGCCGAGTCGCCCGAGCGGGGGCGACGCGGGCCTGTCTATCCGCTACATAACTGTACATTTTAAGTAAGAACCATGTGAGGGGTGGCCGGATAGAACATAAAATGTCAAATGGGCGTAGAGCTATAGAGCTATGCTAGACAGCACACGATAACTCATCTATAGCGGGCAGCCGGGCACACAGATTACATACTCGTTAATGAGTATACATCGAACAATATTCGTTAACGAGTGCTGGACATTTGCATGGATGATGTACCTCCTCTGGCTAGACCGACCTCTAGGACTTTCCATGCCTGCAATACATTAAATCCCATTAATAGTGCATGCATGCTTGCCTGACCAATAGTTTTCTCTTGGGTTCTGCACCTGGAGTGGAGAGAATTCAGTCAATTCTCACTTCGCAGTTGAGCGACCTTAGCTTGCTAGGGAGACAAACAGTTTATTGCACCAGTCATGAGAGAGAGAGGGAGGGAGGGAGGGAGGGAGGGAGGGAGAGAGAGAGAGAGAGAGTTTTGGAGTCCGGTCTCCACACAGCTCTTTATTTTTTTAGCTAAAACCTTGATTTTACACATCTTGAATATTTCTTCAGAAGTGTACATATATACATATATAAATGTGTAGTATGTGCGTCTAAATTTCCAGCAATATATATTAGAATACATGGTGTACACAAAAAAGACAAATACAAGTACACAAATTGTCCTTCCCTTCAACGTTTTTGGGAGAGTAACCGCAAAAAAAAACGTTTTCGGGAGAGGATTTTGTCTTTTTTGCAGAGGGTACAAATCACCATCTAATTTTATGAGATTTTACATACATGTAAAATACATCTATACATATCCCTGCAAAAATTAATTGATTTTCTAAACTAAATAGCATTTTCGATCTTCTCAAAATAATTGAAAATGAGCGTCCTGGGATATCTAAATATTGAACCAGTGATTCAAAAGAATGGCAAGTAAGCGGTTATGTCAATGCCAATTGAATCAATGTGATTAGCTGTCAATTTTCTCGAAAATGCCGCTCTCATGTAGGAGTACTTACGAGGGAATCCCCCTCCAGGTAGGCCCGATGCGACATAAGGCTCGGCTAAAGGCCTGGGCCCATGAATGCTAAGGACCAAATAAACACCAACAGCAGGCACTAGTGCAGAGTCGTTCCCTGAAAAAAACTAGTTCAAAGCCGTCCTATCCAATCGGTTAAAACCCCCTTCCCTGACAATGTTTTGAATCATCGCCTTGCGAAGGTGTTCGATAGGGGGATGGGGGTTCCATCACACATGATGCAGATTAATCGTCTACGATAACTCCGCCGATCACGCATGATAAGCATGGAAGTGCACGTGGATGATGGGGAGAGCGATCACAAACAATCAGGCGGAACAAGCCATGTGAGATGTGTTTAACATCCCACAAAGTTTGCTAAAGAAAACATTGCATCAGAGTCGTTCCCTGAAAAAAACTAGTTCAAAGCCGTCCTATCCAATCGGTTAAAAACCCCTTCCCTGACAATGTTTTGAATCATCGCCTTGCGAAGGTGTTCGATAGGGGGATGGGGGTTCCATCACACATGATGCAGATTAATCGTCTACGATAACTCCACCGATCACGCATGATAAGCATGGAAGTGCACGTGGATGATGGGGAGAGCGATCACAAACAATCAGGCGGAACAAGCCATGTGAGATGTGTTTAACATCCCACAAAGTTTGCTAAAGAAAACATTGCATTAGTGCAGTGTATCACACTATCACACACAATGCGACACACAAAATCGTGTGAGATAGGGTGATCCATCCCACACGTTTTCCAGTTACAAACGTTTGCGGCCTGGTGGCGTAGGCACACGGTTATCTTGGATGGCATCATGTGTGGTGGTTCATGATCCCACACACTCATTTTGTAGCAACTATGTGTGTTGCTAATGGTCATCGCCCACAGAACTTAATAAGTAACCATGTGCAATGCAATGACCCAATAGGCAGGTTTACCGCCTATTTTTGAACCCTCTAATAAGAAAATTCACATTTCATATCAAACAAATATTCACCACACGATTTCATATCAAACACATAATATATTTTATATCCATCTAATGGCCACCAGGATTACATAAATGACAACACAATACACCATATGGCTAGTTTAACACACCACAATACGCACGCACAAAGTTCCACATGGAGCAATATGCAAGATGCCCCTCTTTTAGAGAAGCTGGATTGGGTTTTTACTTCAGAATCTTGGACCAATGAATTCCCCAATACTTTGGTCTTGCCTCTTGCCAAACCAATTTCTGATCACACCCCATGTTTGATTCAAATTGGCACACACATCCCTAAATCTAAAATTTTCAGGTTTGAAAACTTCTGGATGAAAGTGCAGGGTTTTAAAGATGTGCTCAAACAAAGCTGGGAACAGGATATTCACATCACATATTCTGCTAAGAGAATATCAGCTAAATTTAAGTGATTAAGGAAGTGCCTCAAAGTCTGAGCTAAGACTATTTCTCATCTGAGTAGCTCAATAAAAAACACCAATGAGGTGATTCTTCTTCTTGATGCTCTAGAAGAATTCAGAACTCTATCTATCACAAAATGGAATGGCAGGAACTTTCTCAAACAACATTTGCTTCAACTTCTGGAGTTGCGGAAGATTTACTGGCAACAAAGAGCTACCATTAGGTGGTTCAAGTTTGGAGAAGCTAATTCCAAGTATTTTCAAGCTAATGCCACCATCAAATATAGAGTGAGCCACATTGACAGTTTGCAAGATGAAGCTGGCAATATGTGCAGAGAACATAATGCAAAGGATGGTATCCTCTTGAATGCTGTCAAGAAGAGGCTCAGCACATCCACTCCTACTTTCAGTCTTCTTGACTTAGATACTTTGATTGACAGAAGTACTGATCTCTCAGTTCTGGAGCAACCTTTCTCTAAGGATGAAATTGATAAAGTGGTTCAAAATCTACCCTCTGATAAAGCCCCTGGGCCGGATGGATTCAACACTGACTTTGTTAAATTCTGCTGGGACATCATTTCCCCAGATTTTTATGCATTGATAGATGATTTCTTCAAAGGAGCCATAAATTTGCAAAGCATCAACAGTTCTTTCATAACACTCATTCCAAAGAAAGATGCACCAGTTACACCAAATGATTTCAGGCTCATCTCCTTGCTCAATTGCTCCATAAGATTATCACTAAGCTGCTAGCCAACATATTACAGACAGTATAATTCTGAAATTGGTTCATACAAATCAATATGGATTTCTAAAATCAAGATCTATACAAGACTGCTTGGCCTGGGCTTATGAGTATCTCTATCAGTGCAAAACCTCTTGATATGTTTCCAACGTATTTATAATTTTTGATTGTTCCATGCTATTATATTATCTGATTTGGATGTTTTATATGCATGAATATGCTATTTTATATTATTTTTGGGACTAACCTATTAACCTAGAGCCCAGTGGTAGTTTTTGTTTTTTTTCCTTGTTTTTGAGCTTCGCGGAGAAGGAATACCAAACGGAGTCCAAACGGAATAAAACCTTTGTGATGATTTTTCTTGAACCAGAAGACACCTAGGAGACTTGGAGATCAAGTCGGAAGAGCCAAGAGGCGGCCACAAGGGGGTAGGGCACGCCCCCTGCCTTGTGGGCCCCATGTGATTCCACCGACCTACTTCTTCGTCTTATATATTCACATATATCCCCAACCCACCAGAAGCATCCACGAAAATACTTTTCCACCACCGCAACCTTCTGTTCCCATGAGATCCCATCTAGGGGCCTTTTACGGCATCCACCGGAGGGGGATTCAATCACGGAGGGCTTCTACATCAACTCCATTGCCCTTCCGATGAAGCGTGATAGTTTACCTCAAACCTACGGGTCCATAGCTATTAGCTAGATGGCTTCTTCTCTCTCTTTGATTCTCAATACCATGTTCTCCTTGATGTTTTTGGAGATCTATCCGATGTAATCTTCTTTTACGGTGTGTTTGTCGAGATCCGATGAATTGTGGATTTATGATCAGCTTATCTATGAATATTATTTGAATCTTCTCCGAATTCTTATATGCATGATTTGATATCTTTGTAATTCTCTTCAAACTATCGGTTTGGTTTGGCCAACTAGATTGGTTTTTCTTGCAATAGGACAAGTGCTTAGCTTTGGGTTCAATCTTGCGGTGTCCTTTCCCAGTGATAGTAGGGGCAGCAAGGCACGTATTGTATTGTTGCCATGAAGGATAAAAAATGGGGTTTACATCGTATTGCTTGAGTTTATTCCTCTGTATCATGTCATCTTACTTAATGTGTTACTCTGTTGTTCAGGAACTTAATACTGTAGATGCAAGCAGGAGTCGGTCGATGTGTGGAGTAATAGTAGTAGATGCAGAATCGTTTCGGTCTACTTGACACAAACGTGATGCCTATATTTCATAATCATTGCCTTAGATATCGTCATAACTTTGCGCTTTTCTATCAATTGCTCGATAGTAATTTGTTCACCCATCATATTATTTTCTATCTTGAGAGAAGCCATTAGTGAAACATATGGCCCCCGGGTGTATTTTCCATCATATAAGTTTCCGATCTACTATTTTCCATCATATTAGTTTCCGATCTACTATTTTGCAATCTTTTACTTTTCGATCTATAAACCAAAAATACCACAATATTTACTTTATCTTTTGTTTAGTTTCATCTATCTTTTTTAGATCTCACTTTTGCAAGTGAAAGTGAAGGGATTGACAACCCCTTTATTATGTTGGGTGCAAGTTTTTTGATTGTTTGTGCAGGTATTGGTGATTTGTGCGTTGTATCCTACTGGATTGATACGTTGGTTCTCTAACTGAGGGAAATACTTATCTCTACTTTGCTGCATCACCCTTTCCTCTTCAAGGGAAAAACCAACGCATGCTCAAGAAGTAGCACCCCTAATAAAGAGTTGATAATCCTCAAGTTAGATTTTGAGAAGGCCTTTGATCTGATTGAGCATCAAACTACCAAAGATATTTAATTGCTAGAGGTTTTGGACCTAGATGGATAATGTGGATGGATATGATTTCCAAATCTAGCTTCTCTTTAGTGCTTCTCAATGGTGTACCAGGAAAATAGTTCCTCTACAAAAGAGGTGTGAGACAAGGAGATCCTTTATCCCTAGTCCTTTTTGTGCTTGCTGCTGATCTGCTCCAAATAATTCTAAATAAGGAAATAGTGACCAATCTCATATCAAAACCTCTTGAGTTGCACCTGTGCCCTAATTTCCCAGTAATTCAATATGTTGATGACACTGTCCTAATCATGTCTGCGTGCAGAATACAATTAGAGCAGCTCAAGAATCTTTTGATGCACTTCACTGCTTACACTGGCTTAAGGATCAAATTTGAAAAGTCGGCTATTATCCCAATCAACACACTTGAGTACAAGATGCACCTTCTGGCTAACAGCTTGGGATGTACTATTGGCAGCCTACCTTTTACCAACCTTGCACTACTAGGGAAAACCTTATACACAGAAGCTTACCAGTAGCAGTGGTCAAAAACATGCGCTACTACTATATACTAGTAGCGCGTTGCGTACAAGATCGCTACTACTAAGTGACTAGAAGTAGTGCGTTCCACGCATAAATCTCTACTACTATAACTGCCACACTGTTAACGGCAGGCTAGGTATAGTAGTAGCACTGGAAGATGGACAGTGTTACTGCTATTGGACTTAGTACTAGCGCTCTTCCTGGTAATGTGCTACTGCTATGCGGGACTCATCCTCAAATTTTCCTCCCCCGCCCCGACCATCCTCTCTTCTTCCCCTCACTACTCCCCGCTGCCTCGCTCCTCCGGCGCCGCCACATTGTCGTCGCCACAGCATCACCGCCACCGTCCTCGGCATCACCACCGCTGCACACTACCCGGCACCGAAGGAGTAGGGTGACACCTTGATCTTGATACTAATCTATCGACTGGCTTCTCTCTCAAACATACACACACACACTACCCGGCATCGAAGGAGTAGGGTGGCATATCAATCTTGATAATAATCTATCTACTCCTCTTTCAAACACACACACACACACACACACACACACACACACACACACTCGCTAGTTGTGCCTCTGTGCCTACCGCGCACACTCTCGATACGTCTTTCTCTCCCTCCCTTCCCCCAACAATGACAGCAGAAGGGTGACAACTCGATCTGATCTCATAATCTGCCAATTGGTTTCTCTCTCAAACATTGTGTCTCGGTGCCTCTCTCGGTAGCCCCCTCGATATGTAGACTTCTCGCGCGTGCACAGCTGTAGTGACAATGACGCTAAACCCAGTGTGCCTTGTTTTTACCGACCTCATGTGATAGTTTTCACCATGTTTTCTGTTAATTAACAAGGCAACCTTTTCTTTGTTACTACTAGTGAATCTGAAATCATTCGGGCAGACATAAAATATATCACTTCAACATAATTATCGCAGAAACTATTTTAAAAGAAATTAGCTAGCTGCCCGTGCGTTGCACGGAACATCAAGATGCATTTGTATGAGTAGTTTATCTTGTGAGAGAAAAGGCTGAACGAGGGAATGCCTTATTTGCGAACGTGGAGAGATGTTTGGATATATTTTTGCAAAATTGTCATAGTTTCTTTCCTATCCGTTAGATATAAATCTTACGACCTACATTGTAGGATGGCACGCACACCATCATCACCAACTCTGTTTTCTACTCCCTCCGTCCGAAAATACTTGTCATCAAAATGGATAAAAAGAGATGTATCTAAAACTAAAATACATCTAGATACATTTCCTTTTATCCATTTTGATGACAAGTATTTCCGGATGGAGGGAATATTTGTCTCTTTAGTGATTTCAACAAGTGACTATGACCGGACCTTACCAACATACACAAAAAAGTAGTCCATAATTTTGATGTTACCCTCTTTTCTTCGTGGTGCAGTGCCATCTGGATACCTCATAAATAAATCAAGGACAAATCTGACCCCTTCCTGAAAAGACATACGGAGCAAAATGAGTGAATCTACACTCTAAAATATGTCTACATACACATCCGTATGTGGTAGTCCATTTGAAATCTGAAAAAGACAAATATTTAAGAACGAATGGAGTATATATAAGAGTAGACATGGAGATATATCTCCAGCATGGTCTACAACAAAAATGTGCTGGGCTGGTTAGCGCCGGATGCTCGCAACGCGATGACATGAGTTCGAATTCTGTCTTTTAACTTTAGATTTTTATATTATATATTACTCTACTTATTTAATATATACTTCTTCCGCTACTGTACTGACAGTGGAACCCACAGAGTACTTAGAATATAAGATTAAGGATGGACTTGTTTCTTTTTAACTTTCTGTACGAAGTTGTAGCCACCATGCAAGTCACGTGTACACTGTGCATGCAATTAACTTTTAACTTTAGATTTTTATATTATATATTACTCTACTTATTTAATATATACTTCTTTCGCTACTGTACTGACAGTGGAACCCACAGAGTACTTAGAATACAAGATTAAGGATGGACTTGTTTCTTTTTAACTTTCTGTACAAAGTTATAACCACCCTCCAAGTCACGTGTACACTGTACATGAAATTAACTTTTTATAGAGGGACAATCATACAGGCAATTAACTCAAATGGATTGGATGTCACTCTAGTATTTCCAGCATAAAGAGCATCTCCAACGGCAGCCGGCAAATTTCCTCCCGCTTCCTTCCGCGGAGGACGACATCAAACGCCAGCAGCATACATTTTTACAACTCTAACAAACCAGATGAAATTCGTGCAAACACGGACTGATTTCATATAAGCATGAAGGATTTCGTATAAAAAAGCCGGATCTTCATATAAACATGATGGATTTCATTACATTTACATGAACTAAGAGGTGCCAATCCGGCTCTCTTGTATAATTAATACTCCCTCCGTTCGGAAATACTTGTCCTAGAAATGGATGTATCTAGACTTATTTTAGTTCTAAATGGCCGCCCACGGATCCCTTTGTCTTACTCATGTCCGTCAGACACTTGCGGGGTCAACGAAGGTCCTCGGAAGAGACAAAGCAGCAAAGAAACCACCTGAATCCGCGGTCGTTGCCTCGGCGGTGGCCTTCATGGGTCCCAAGTGGCGGCGGCCTCCCGTGTTCTACTTCTCCTTGATGATGGTGGCGGAGACAGAGCAGCTAGCCACCGACTCGTCGCTCTCCACGCACCCGACTTCTGTCTCTGCCTGCATGGCGCTGCCGCAGGCACGGGAGGCGCGCCCACAGACACGGGAGGTGCGGCCACCGCAGACACTGGTGGTGTGGTACGACGCGGCAGCGACGGCGCCCGTAGCGGCATGCTCGCCGCCGTGCCGGCGTGGAGCAACTCGCCACTCCTCATCGAGCTGAACTGGAGCGGCGAGTTGCTGAACCACGCGCCTGCTTGGGGCGGCAAATGCCTCCGTCGGGCCAAGCGAGGTTGGTGAAGCACCGAGCGGCCTTGCCCGTATCCGGAGGGCTCCGCGGGCCACCCAGCTGGGTAATATGCCGGAGAACGGCTCATCGGAAGCCATCGGAAGAGTGGAGAAATTGGTGAAGGAGGAGATGGGGGAGCGGCGGAGGGGTGCGATTCTTGCCCGCTATCTATCTGTCCTCGTGTAAATAGAGGGCGGACGGTAGGAGCTTGGCCGACGTCTGGCCTCGTTTAAACTGAGGGCGGACGGGAGGAGCTCGGCCAGTGTTGCGTTTAATTCCGGCCCGCTCATGAACGGACGTGTGGCCGGAGTAGGATTCTCAGTTTGCATGCGGGTTTAACGGAGGGGTTTAATGGAGGCGCTGGGCGCGCAGCGGACGGCGCAGTACTATTCGATTTTACAGCAGTAATGAGCCGTCAAATCACAAAGGCCCTCGCCTCTCGTGAAACCTACCGAGCTAGACTGCCCCGCCCTCTAGCCTTTTAAAAAATGTATATACTCCACTTTTGTACAGTATTAGTATTGATGGATTGCGCCATGGAGCAAAACTTGAAATTAAAAAAAGGTGGTACATATAGAGAGCGCTCGTCGCCAAATTATGCATATAATACTATTAAAAAGGCTTGTCACAATAATGGTGTCCAGCACAAGTGCACAACCCATCCCTCAAATAAAACTAAGCACCCTGGAATTCTTTGACAAAACTAAGCACCCTGAAATTCTTTGACAACTAAACTGCTATCTATATGATGTTGGCCATATATATTGTACGTATATAATGTGAAGAAACGAGTGGTAGTACTATACCAACTAAAAGATGAAATGTAAGAAATACTAGTATGTACATACTGAAGAGTTAAAGTAACAAAAAGAAATATAACATAGTTCTGCTGGGGGCTCAACACAACACACCCCTCAAATTAAATTAAGCACACCTGAAATTAAACTTTGCAACTATTCCGGTAGACACTGCATTAGAGCCACCATGAGCAATGACACTGCCACCTTACTCGGAGTCCTCATCCACGTCCTCGACTTCGTCCTTGTCCCTCTTCCTCTTGGCCGATACTTCTTTGCTTGAACCGCACACTTGGTTGTTGCTCTTCATCCAACCCTTGTAGATATTGAAACAAAGGTAGCCATCCATTGCAGCGTAGTGGATGTGGTCTATATCTAGTACATTCCGCTGCCATGCATGACGATGAAACGTGTAATGAGGTTTCTCCAGTTTATGATATGAAGGATGAACCAGGGCTCCTGCCAGGGTCAGCATTGAAGGCTGACGAGAGGGCAGCAGCCGATTCATCTGGAGGTCGAAGGTGTTGCCTACAATGAGGCCTATCCGACCCAGGACTTCTTTGTCGTTCTTAAAGTCTACAGTAACGAATTTGACTAGGTTGCTCTCGAGGAAGTCCTTAAAATCCTGGCACTCAACGTCGGCATGGCATATGTGGTAGACTAAGCATAAGTCATGCATGCAAACCTGGATCAAGGCAGGCTTCTTCCTCTCTTCGTCCTTTAGATCCTTCTCTTGTCACAGGACTATGGTGTACTCAACATCTAGCCCAGCAACCCACTCATCATCTGAGTCTTCGAACATGCGTCTGAAGCGAGAAAGGCATCCTTTCACCATCGCGGAAGAACGGGTGTAGATGACGTCGAACTCATCGCCGGTGATGGTTCTAACCTTGTACTCACCGCCGATCATGGAGATTTGGGATGCCATGGATTTGGGAGGAGGGTTAGGATTAGTGGATATGCCGTAATGTGAATGGACGGTACGACTAGGAGCGAACCGTCGTAGTATTAAAGGACGTGCGGGGATGAGTAGGAGCGAACTGCCAGCGTGCAAATGGCAGGGTAGTGGCTTTCCATTCTCCCACGATACGGGCTTCCGAGAGCCGTTGGATCTAAGACGAATGGTTGCATGGCGTGATTCTAGACCTATGGGTGAATATCCTATCCTGGAGGGTTATTCTGCAAATTTTCAGCAACTTAGCATGCGACTGTTTGATCTCAGATCCAAGGGCTGCCAGCAGCCCGTATCATGGTCGCGCCTACCACGACCGTCGCATCGCACGCTCGGTCGCGCCCTTGGAGATTTAACACGGTGCGTTAGGCTATCTAATGTTGGCATGTCATACATAGTCATCACTTAGTCACTCATACTACAACAAGGTTTTGGCTATAAGGTTGGCTATAAGTGTATTTTTTTTACTTCTCTCTATCTCTTTCTTCGTAGTCCCTCCGTCCCATAATATAAGAACGTTTTGGACACTTGTGTAGTGCCAAAAACGTTCTTATATTATGGGACATAGGGAGTACTAGTATTTATTGCATTTGCCAAGGAGTAACCTCTTCCAATGAAATGGTGTTGCTAAGTTTGCTTCATTTAATTAGCTATAGACTCAAAATTGTCTTTTCACCTAGGTACACGCGCTTAGCACCGTTTAGTCTCTCTCTTCTTGATTAACTTGCCACATCAGACTTTATGCCTATGTGGCAAGCTTAGCATTTGTAGCAGCAAGTAAGTACAATAGTGCTTTTTACATGGCATTTTTGCATATGTGGAGGAAAGAGAGGCAAGGAAAAAGTGGAGAAGTGGGCTCTCATGCAAGAGCCAGCCTCTACTACATGGTGGAGCATTGGGAGAGGCACCTGTATGGAGGTGGTCAGGAATCGGGAGACTCACGCCGGTCGTAGCGCCGCAGTTAAAATGATAATGGCAAGTCAAATCACGGGGCCCCACCTGTCCAGCAGTAACTCGATGTCAAATCACACAGCCCTACATTTGCAGCAGCCTACTCCCTCATCTTCTCGCATCTCTGTTGAACCGACTAAGTGGAACTGCCCCGCCTACCGCGCAGGAAAAGCCCGCGCAGTATACTCCCTCCGTCTAGGTGACCAAGGTGGAGAGGAAAACGAGAGAACTTAATGTTTAGTATTTGCTAGGCTGGTTGTAATTGTACTAGCCTTAGCAATTTTGATGAGGTGTCATAGAATTAAATGAAGAAAGAGAGAGAGTTGAGTACTATGTGTCATACATGGCAATAAATAAAGTACTACATGATACTAATATATGATACATGGCGCAGGAGTACTAAGTATTATTAATACAATTTTGCTAGAACTCATCTAGATGAGATATAATTTGGTCCCATTCATCTTTTATAGCCATTAGATGTGATGCTATAAGATGCGTGTGTGCTGATGTGGGTTGTATTTGTTCTTGTGCAATGAACTGACCACTGCATGTCATGTTTGATAGTCTCAAGTCATTAAAAGCATACAAGCCCCACATCTCTTATTGGTTGATTCCTCTATTTATGTTAAAAAATAAGAAACAACGTGAGAGTTAATGCACCACGCCTATGTGTTTACTATATGTTTTTTGTAAGATGACTTAATACTCATCTAGACGGAGGGAGTATTCAATTTGACAGCGGGCGGCGCAGTTCCCGATACGGCTTTAATGCAGACGAGGGAGGGAGTAGCGGTTCCCGATATGTTGAACAGCCAATGCATCCTCCTTCAATTAATGCATGAGGGAAGTAATGGGAGGAGGTCCGAGAAAAGAGGCTGCACGATGTGAATGCAACGCAGTTTGCCCTCATTGCCCTCATATAAAGGCGCCCCTCCATTCCAATGCATCTACCACATCGTACGCACCTAAGCATTTGCCTAAGCACCTACATTAAGCACAAAAGAGCTCACTCCAGACCCATGGTGGCGATGCGCATGAGCGGCCAGCGGCTGAACCAGATGGTCCACGACGCCGGCCTGCGGCATGGTGCCGAGGATCGTCTCCAGACGGTGTTGGAGATCGGCTGGTGGATGGCCGCCGTCGACGCCAACTACGACTCTCAGTTGGACCAGATGATCGTTGCCACCAGCAACAAGTTCACCGTCCTCAAGAAGCTCGCGAACGACATCGGCGTACTCCTCCAGCCCGCGTGCCCGGGCTCCTCATTGCCTGCCACCCTAATCGGCCTCCATGGCCGGAACCTCTTTCAAGCACTGGTGGCCCTGCGACTGCCCTCCGACGCCATGAAGAATGTCCACCTGGAGGTCGTGCTCGCCACGAGGCGCCTCGCCCTGCAAGAATTCGTCGACCTACACATCCACGAGTATGAGCAAATCATGTACATAGGTATCTACAAGGCCAGTGAGGACGCTACGACGTTGGCCTTCCTCAACCGGCTGGAAGCCTTGGATGCCTTTGCTGAGAAGCACCTCGACCTCGCCACAAAAGCCGCTGCTCCTTAGCCGCCGGTCGGTGGCCCGGTGCACTAAGTTGAGGAGGAGGAGGTCGTACGTTCATGGATCCATCTTTCTTCTTGCCTTCTGTAACCACCACTGCGATCGCATCATCGTGGCCTTAATTCTTATTGTGTTGTTGCATTCTCGTTCCAGTCAATACCGACATGTGCGATCCCTTTGCTTAATTATATGCATCACTATAACTAGTACTCCATCCGTCAATTTATAAGTTGTGCTTACCTTTTCCATCAAATTCGTGCAACGCGCGGGCATCTTGCTAGAAACACTAGAATATGTCTATATAATCCGTATGTGATAGTCCATTTGAAATCTCAAAAAAGACAAATATTTAGGTACGGAGGGAGTAATATATTAGGAGTATATCAAAACAATAGTGATTTCTTTCAAGTTTGTGAACAAATACTACTATTCTTCTACTTTGGATCCGTCGCAACGCACGGGCACATTGCTAGTAAAAGGAAAGGCATGCCGCGTCCGCGTCGCACCCCCACACGCCCGGGAATCGGGAGTACTCCACGGTCCGTCCGGCACGACACATAGCTTAGGGAAGGCGTGTTGCCTAGCATTTTCACTTTCATGTGGGACTGCCGTTGAGCAAACCGACACCCCACCCGCCGCTGGGTTGGAAAACAGAAACGAGGGGAAGATCTAGCTATAGCACGGAAGCCAAGAAATTTCGTGTCAGATGGGGCTCGTTGATAGAGTAGGAGCATTCCATACTAGTACTACTCCTACTAGTACCAAGTTTGTACTCCTAATACTATATTACTAGTACTACCACTATACAACTAGTAGGTACGTGCACGGCACAACATCGTAGGAACAAAAAACGGGAAGATCTTGGTGATTTATCTTTTTTTCAATCAACATAGTATGAATAATATGATGTGGGGGGCACCCATGAAGCTTATGTGGCTTGGTTGCATGGCTACGGAAGGTTAGAGAAAAATAAATAGATAATGTGTTTAGAGTGCACTCAACTAAATAGATATACTTTGGATCCATTGCAACGGACCGGCACATCTATATCTATACCCCCTATATAGTGTGTGAAAAACTTTGAAAGTTGGTCGTTGGATGAAGCCAATCCGACGGTACAAAGATGGCAAATTCGAGCACTACTGGCCGTTGGATATCATCCACCAGATTCTGCCACATGTATAATCTAGAAGACTCCATGGTTGAACTTAATTCATGACTAACTTTGCCACAACTAAGCTTAGGCAAAGTTATTGGTTCTTCAAAATGAGAGCCACAAGTTGGCAAGCCTAAGGGAATCTTGCCACATTTTTTGTGTGTATGTAATGTGGGGCCTTAGTGTGGCTTGCCTAAGGTGTGGCTTGAACCAAACACTCACCTAAGTTAATCAAACTTGCCTAACCTTACATTCCACCAGATTTTGCCACATGTTAGAATCCAGAAAACTCTACATGTAGAAGCATAATGCACAAACCACCAGAATCTCATGCGTGCAATGCACATGTACCTTACTAGTACTAGTTGGTAGTAGTAAGAAACAAATTCAAGTTTTGGCATGAGCTCATACTGCGGGAGCACCACAAGGCCTGCCGCAGGAGTTACATTTCCCTCTCGGGGCCCACGGGACCGAACTTCAGTGGCTTAGTGCCCGGCCTATGAGTCAATGACATGCGACCTTAAATGCAGCTGGCCCACATGTCATTCTCATGGTGGTGGCGTGGTTCGCCACTCACTCATTCGAGATGAACCTGCCGGTGGTGGCGTGGCAGTGGCAAGGGTGCCACAGCTGGGCGTCGGGGCATTACGAGGCGTAGATGGCCACACCGGCAGGTACTACTTGTAGTACATAAGTACTCCAGCTGAGGATTGATGCTCGGGACGAAATGTGTCACAGCCGCTGGATGAAAATTCGATGGTGCGGGAGTACGGATCGGAGCACAGCAGCGAAGCAGGCAAACCGCGTCCAATCGGGTGTGTCTGTGGTAGAAAGTTGATGGTCGCTGCAGTTCAGCTGGCCCGCATGTCATGCACACAAAGACAGAGGAGTGGTGGGGCCGAGAGGGATGAGGGGCACGTCGGGGGGATGAGGATCCCTTGACACGAACAATCCTACCATTCTGTCACTGACATGTGAGACCCATAAGTGTGGGTCCCACCTGTCAGCGAAGGAAAGGCAGGGCAAGGCAGTGATAGCCACGTCAGAGGATCCATGTCCACGTCGGGGGACGTCGTGCCGTGGGTTGGAGCGGTGTCGTGGGAACCGCGTGTGGGTGTGGCAGTGGTAGAAACAAGAAACGTGATGGTCGTCGTGGTTCAACTTCCATGGACAAGCTGTCATGTCTGTTGACACATGTATATCAAAACTAGAGTGTTTATATTTCAAGCACGTGAACAAGTATTATTCTACTACTTTGGGTCCATTGCAACGCACGGGCCAGCACATCGGTAGTAGTAGTGTCCATCTCTATCTCTAGAGGCCTTCCCTCGTTCATCCTTTTCTCTCACAAGATAAACTACTCATACAAATGCATCTTGATGTTCCATGGAACGCACGAGAATGTTTCCTTGGGGATCTCTCCAGCACGGCGTGGCCGTAGTTGCAAGTTGACGCCCCTTGAGATGCTGACGTTAAGGGGCACTCAGATTTCCTCCGATGAGCAGGTAAGATGAGTTTGATCACGTAGTAAATGCATTCTAATGACTACTTTCGTGTCCATTTCCTAATTCTCCCCCTGCCCACTGTTTCACAGGTTAGGCTCGGTGCGAGTGGAGATTGGCTTGCATATGTACGGGAGGGTACCAACATCAATTTGCACAATGTTTACAATGGTGACACCGTTCCCATAGAACCTTTATCCAACATTGGGATCATCCATGCAACGGGCCACCGCATGAATTGGTATGATGGAACCACGGTGAGATTGAATAAGATAGCACGAACCTTGCACATGGTGGTCAAAGGCGGACCATGTTGTCTGCGGCCGAGTTGTTGCCGTACGAGTAGGAAGACGATGTGCTCCTTTCTAACCGCATCTTCATGGTGAAAAACCAGGGGACTTATTTTGTATGGGACACATCCTACGATATACTCCCTCTCTCCTAGTTTATTTGTTTTGAATCTTTTTGTTTTATAAGTTTCAAATTCAAATTCAGAGCTCCCCATCACATGTTGAGATTACAATGTCCATTAAATCGTTGCGTGCATGTATAGTAAAGAAACAAATCTCGAGTTTGGCACGAGTTCATGCTGCGGGAGCACCACAAGCCCTGGCGTAGGAGTTACATTTTCCTCCCAGGGCCGTCGGGGCTGAGCTTCAGCGCCTTACTACACCTACCTTTGAGTCAATAACATGTGGACCCGATAGGTGACTGGTCCACATGTAATGCTCCCGAAGGCAGAGGGGCAGTGGGGCAAAGAGGGGTGAGCCGCAGGTTGGGGGACATGTGGTTCCATGGGTTCGAGCGGCGTCGTGGGAATCACGTGTGGCTGTGGCAGAAACTTGATGCTCGCCGCATTTTAGGTGGCCCACATGTCATGCACACAAAGGCAGAGGGGCGGTGCGGCCGAGAGGGGTGAGGCGCATGTCGGGGGGCGTGGTGCCGTGGGTTGGAGAGGTGTCGTGGGAATCGCGAGATGAAACGTGATGGTCGCCGTAGTTGAACTTCCATGGACAAGATGTCATGTCTATGGACACATGTGTTGGGGAACGTAGCAGAAATTCAAAATTTTCCTACGTGTCACCAAGATCTATCTATGGAGAAACCAGCAACGAGGGGAAGGAAAGTGCATCTACATACCCTTGTAGATCGCTAAGCGGAAGCGTTCAAGTGAACGGGGTTGATGGAGTCGTACTCGTCGTGATCCAAATCACCGATGACCAAGTGCCGAACGGACGGCACCTCCGCGTTCAACACACGTACAGCCCGGTGACGTCTCCCATGCCTTGATCCAGCAAGGAGAGAGGGAGAGGTTGAGGAAGACTCCATCCAACAGCAGCACAACGGCGTGGTGGTGATGGAGGAGCGTGGTAGTCCTGCAGGGCTTCGCCAAGCACCGCGAGATATGAGGAGAAGGGAGAGAGGTAGGGCTGCACCAAGAGGAGAAGTTCTCATGTGTTGGCAGCCCCAAAACCTCAAGTATATATAGGGGGAAGGGGGGCTGCGCCCCCTTTAGGGTTTCCCACCCCAAGGGGTGCGGCCAAGGGGGGGAGGAGTGCCTCCCAAGTCAAGTGGAGGCCCTCCCCCTTAGGGTTTCCCCCTTCCCATGCGCATGGGCCTTGGGGGGGCTGGTGCCCCTGGCCCATTAAGGCTAGGGCGCCCCCCTACAGCCCATGCTACTGTATTGGACGTGGTGGAACAATTTCCGGACTTTCGGACCCCTCCGGAATCCTCCGGAACCTTCTGGAAGCTTCCCGGTACAATACCGAAAAACCCCGAACTTTTTCCGGAACCCGAACAACAACTTTCCATATATAAATCTTTACCTTCGGACCATTCCGGAACTCCTCGTGACGTCCGGGATCTCATCCGGGACTCCGAACAACATTCGGTAACCACATACAAACTTCCTTTATAACCCTAGCGTCATCGAACCTTAAGTGTGTAGACCCTACGGGTTCGGGAACCATGCAGACATGACCGAGACGTTCTCCGGTCAATAACCAACAGCGGGATCTGGATACCCATGTTGGCTCCCACATGTTCCACGATGATCTCATCGGATGAACCACGATGTCAAGGACTCAATCAATCCCGTATACAATTCCCTTTGTCTAGCGGTATTGTACTTGCCCGAGATTCGATCGTCGGTATACCGATACCTTGTTCAATCTCGTTACCGGCAAGTCTCTTTACTCGTTCCGTAACACATCATCCCGTGATCAACCCCTTGGTCACATTGTGCACATTATGATGATGTCCTACCGAGTGGGCCCAGAAATACCTCTCCGTTTACACGGAGTGACAAATCCTAGTCTCGATCCGCATACAACAATAGATACTTTCGGAGATACCTGTAGTGCACCTTTATAGTCACCCAGTTACGTTGTGACGTTTGATACACCCAAAGCACTCCTACGGTATCCAGGAGTTACACGCTCTCATGGTCAAAGGAAGAGATACTTGACATTGGCAAAGCTCTAGCAAACGAACTATACGATCTTTGTGCTAGGCTTAGGATTGGGTCTTGTCCATCACATCATTCTCCTAATGATGTGATCCCGTTATCAACGACATCCAATGTCCATAGCCAGGAAACCATGACTATCTGTTGATCACAACGAGCTAGTCAACTAGAGGCTCACTAGGGACATATTGTGGTCTATGTATTCACACGTGTATTACGATTTCCGGATAATACAGTTATAGCATGAATAAAAGACTATTATCATGAACAAAGAAATATAATAATAACACTTTTATTATTGCCTCTAGGGCATATTTCCAACAGTCTCCCACTTGCACTAGAGTCAATAATCTAGTTCACATCACCATGTGATTAACACTGACAGGTCACATCACCATGTGACCAACATCCAAAGAGTCTTGGGTTTGATCATGTTGCTTGTGAGAGAGGTTTTTAGTCAACGGGTCTGAACCTTTCAGATCCGTGTGTGCTTTACAAATCTCTATGTCATCTCCTAGATGTAGCTACCACGTTCTATTTGGAGCCATTCCAAATAACTGTTCCACTTGGAGCTATTTTAAATTGTTGCCCCATAATACGTATCCGGTATCTCTACTTAGAGCTATCCGGATAGGTGTTAAGCTTGCATCGACGTAACCTTTACGACGAACTCTTTATCACCTCCATAACCGAGAAAATTCCTTAGTCCACTAGTTACTAAGGATAACTTTGACCGCTGTCCTGTGATCTATTCTTGGATCACTCTTGTACCCCTTGACTGACTCATGGCAAGGCACACTTCAGGTGCGGTACACAGCATAGCATACTGTAGAGCCTACGTCTAAAGCATAGGGGACGACCTTCGTCCTTTCTCTCTTTTCTGCCGAGGTCGAGCTTTAAGTCTTAACTTCGTACCTTACAAATCAGGCAAGAACTCCTTCTTTGACTGATCCATCTTGAACATCTTCAAGATCATGTCAAGGTACGTGCTCATTTGAAAGTACTATTAAGCATTTTGATCTATCTTATAGATCTTGATGCTCAATGTTCAAGTAGCTTAAACCAGGTTTTCTATTGAAAAACACCTTTCAAATAACCCTATATGCTTTCCAGAAATTCTACATCATTTCTGATCAACAATATGTTTACAACATATACTTATCAGAAATTCTATAGTGCTCCCACTCACTTCTTTGGAAATACAAGTTTCTCATGAACTTTGTATAAACCCAAAATCTTTGATCATCTTCATCAAAGCGCACATTCCAACTCCGAGATGCTTACTCCAGTCCTTAGAAGGATTGCTGGAGGTAGCATACCTTTTAGCATCCTTAGGATCGACAAAACCTTTCTGATTTTATCACATACAACCTTTCCTTACGAAAGTTGGTAAGGAAACTCGTTTTGACATCCATCTGCCAGATTTCATAAATGCAGCTTATGCTAACATGATTCCGACGGACTTAAGCATCGCTACGGATGAGAAAATCTCATCGTAGTCAACTCTTTGAACTTGTGAAAAACTCTTCGCCACAAGTCGAGCTTCATAGACGGTGACATTACCGTCCACGTCCGTCTTATTCTTAAAGATCCATTTATCTTAATGGCTTGCCTATCATTGGGCAAGTCCACCAAAGTCCATGCTTTGTTTTGATACATGGATCCGATCTCGGATTTCATGGTTTCTAACCATTTGTCGGAATTCGGGCCCACCATCGCTTCTCCATAGCTCGTAGGTTCATTGTTGTCTAGCAACATGACCTTCAAGACAGGATTACCGTACCACTCTGAAGTAGTACGTATCCTTGTCACCCTACGAGGTACGGCAGTGACTTGATCCGAAACTTCATGATCACTATCTTAAGCTTCTACTTCAATTGGTGTAGGTGCCACATGAACAACTTCCTGTGCCCTAATACACACTGGTTGAAGTGATGGTTCAATAACCATATCAAGTCTCCACCATCCTCCCACTCAACTCTTTCGAGAGAAACCTTTCCTCGAGAAAGGACCTGATTCAAGAAACAATCCATATTGCTTTCGGATCTGAATTAGGAGGTATACCCAACTGTTTTGGGTGTCCTATGAAGATGCATTTTATCCGCTTTGGGTTCGAGCTTATCAATCCTGAAACTTTTTCACATAAGCGTCACAGCCCCAAACCTTTAAGAAATGACAGCATAGGTTTCTCTAAACCGGTGTCATCTCAACGGAATTACGTGGTACCCTATTAAAGTGAGTGTGGTTGTCTCTAATGCCTAACCCATGAACGATAGTGGTAATTCGATAAGAGACATCATGGTACCCACTATATCCAATAGGGTGCAACTATGATGTTCGGACAC
Organism: Triticum dicoccoides; assembly: GCF_002162155.2. Taxonomy (NCBI): domain Eukaryota; kingdom Viridiplantae; phylum Streptophyta; class Magnoliopsida; order Poales; family Poaceae; genus Triticum; species Triticum dicoccoides. Next base: position 303,435,336 of record NC_041389.1, read on the forward strand.
ACCATCACACTATGGTGTTCCAGGCGGTATTAATTGTAAAACAATTTCCACAATGTCTTAATTGCGTGCCAAAACTCGTAACTCAGATATTCATCTCTATGATCATATCATAGACATTTTATCCTCTTGTTACAATGATCTTCTACTTCACTCTGAAATTACTTGAACCATTCAATAATTCAGACTTGTGTTTCATCAAGAAAATATTCTCAACATCTACTCGAATCATCTGTGAAGTAAGAACATAACGATATTCACTGCATGCCTCAGCACTCATTGGACTGCACACATCAAAATGTGTTACTTCCAACGAGTTGCTATCTTGTTCCGTCTTACTAAAATGAGGCTTTCAGTCATCTTGCCCATGTGGTATGATTTGCATGTCTCAAGTGATTCAAAATCAAGTGAGTTCAAACGGTCCATTTGCATGGAGTTTCTTCATGCATATACACCAATAGACATGGTTCGCATGTCTCAAACTTTTCAAAAATGAGTGAGTCCAAAGATCCATCAACATGGAGCTTCTTCATGCATTTTATACCGATATGACTTACGTGGCAGTGCCACAAGTAGGTGGTACTATCATTACTATCTTTTGGCATGAACATGTGTATCACTACGATCGAGATTTCAATGAACCATTCATTTTAGGTGCAAGACCATTGAAGGTATTATTCAAATAAATAGAGTAACCATTATTCTCTTTAAATGAATAACCGTATTGCGATAGTCATAATCCAATCATGTCTATGCTCAACGCAAACACCAAATAACAATTATTCAGGTTTTAACACCAATCTCGATGGTAGAGGGAGCGTGCGATGCTTGATCATATCAACATTGGAAACATTTCCAACACATATCGTCAGCTCACCTTTAGCTAGTCTCTGTTTTATTCCGTGGCTTTTATTTCGAGTTACTAACACTTAGCAACCGAACCGGTATCTAATACCCTGGTGCTACTAGGAGTACTAGTAAAGTACACATCAACACAATGTATATCCAATATACTTCTATCGACCTTGCCAGCCTTCTCATCTACCAAGTATCTAGGGTAATTCTGCTCCAGTGGCTGTTCCCTTTATTACAGAAGCACTTAGTCTCGGGTTTGGGTTCAACCTTGGGTTTCTTCACTAGAGCAGCAGCTGAATTGTCGTTTCATGAAGTATCCCTTTGTTCCCTTGCCCTTCTTGAAACTAGTGGTTTCACCAACCATCAACAATTGATGCTCCTTCTTGATTTCTACTTTCACGGTGTCAAACATCACGAATATTTCAAGGATCATCATATCTATCCCTGATATGTTATAGTTCATCACGAAGCTCTAGCAGCTTGGTGGCAATGACTTTGGGGAAACATCACTATCTCATCTGGAAGATCAACTCCCACTCGATTCAAGTGATTGTTGCACTCAGACAATCTGAGCACAAGCTCAACGATTGAGCTTTTCTCCCTTAGTTTGCAGGCTAAGAAAATCGTCGGAGGTCTCATACCTCTTGACGTGGGCACGAGCCTAAAATCCCAATTTCAGCCCTTGAAACATCTCATATGTTCCGCGATGTTTCGAAAACGTCTTTAGTGCCTCAACTCTAAACCGTTTAACTGAACTATCACGTAGTTATCAAAACGTGTATGTCCGATGTTCGCAATATCCACAAACGACGTTTGGGGTTCGGCACACTGAGCAGTGCATTAAGGACATAAGCTTTCTACTGTCCGCATAATTTCTACTTTCAACTTTCAACTATATTTTCTCTAGGAACATATCTAAAATAGTAGAACTAAAGCGTGAGCTACGACATAATTTGCAAAATCCTTTTGACTATGTTCAGGATAATTAAGTTCATCTTATGAAATCCCACTCAGATAGACATCCCTCTGGTCATCTAAGTGATAACATGATCCGAGTCAACTAGGCCGTGTCCGATCATCACGTGAGACGGACTAGTCATCATCGGTGAACATCTTCATGTTGATCGTATCTACTATACGACTCATGCTCGACCTTTCGGTCTCCGTGTTCCGAGGCCATGTCTGTACATGCTAGGCTCGTCAAGTTAACCCTAAGTGTTTTCGCTGTGTAAAACTGTCTTACACCCGTTGTATGTGAACGTAAGAATCCATCACACCCGATCATCACGTGGTGCTTAGAAGCGACGAACTGTAGCAACGGTGCACAGTTAGGGGAGAACACTTCTTGAAATTTTGTAAGGGATCATCTTATTTACTACCGTCGTCCTAAGTAAACAAGATGCATAAACATGATAAACATCACATGCAATCAAATAGTGACATGATATGGCCAATATCATTTTGCTCCTTTTGATCTCCATCTTCGGGGCTCCATGATCATCATCATCACCGGCATAACACCATGATCTCCATCATCATGATCTCCATCATCGTGTCTTCATGAAGTTGTCTTGCCAACTATTACTTCTACTACTATGGCTAACGCGTTTAGCAATAAAGTAAAGTAAGTTACATGGCGTTCTTCAATGACACGCAGGTCATACAATAAATAAAGACAACTCCTATGGCTCCTGCTGGTTGTCATACTCATCGACATGCAAGTCGTGAATCCTATTACAAGAACATGATCAATCTCATACATCACATATCATTCATCACATTCTTCTTGGCCATATCACATCACAAAGCATACCCTGCAAAAACAAGTTAGACGTCCTCTAATTGTTGTTGCATGTTTTACATGGTTGCTATGGGTTTCTAGCAAGAACGTTTCTTACCTACGCAAAATCACAACGTGATATGCCAATTGCTATTTACCCTTCATAAGGACCCTTTTCATCGAATCCGTTCCGACTAAAGTGGAAGAGACTGGCACCCGCTAGCCACCTTATGCACCAAGTGCATGTCTGTCGGTGGAACCTGTCTCACGTAAGAGTACGTGTAAGGTCGGTCCGGGCCGCTTCATCCCACAATACCGTCGAAACAAGATTGGACTAGTAACGGTAAGCATATTGAACAACATCAACGCCCACAACTACTTTGTGTTCTACTCGTGCAAAGAAACTATGCAATAGACCTAGCTCATGATGCCACTGTTGGGGAAGAAATTCAAAATTTTCCTACGTGTCACCAAGATCTATCTATGGAGAAACCAGCAACGAGGGGAAGGAGAGTGCATCTACATACCCTTGTAGATCGCTAAGCGGAAGCGTTCAAGTGAACGGGGTTGATGGAGTCGTACTCATCGTGATCCAAATCACCGATGACCAAGTGCCGAACGGACGGCACCTCCGCGTTCAACACACGTACAGCCCGGTGACGTCTCCCATGCCTTGATCCAGCAAGGAGAGAGGGAGAGGTTGAGGAAGACTCCATCCAACAGCAGCACAACGGCATGGTGGTGATGGAGGAGCGTGGTAGTCCTGCAGGGCTTCGCCAAGCACCGCGAGATATGAGGAGAAGGGAGAGAGGTAGGGCTGCACCAAGAGGAGAAGTTCTCATGTGTTGGCAGCCCCAAAACCTCAAGTATATATAGGGGGAAGGGGGGCTGCGCCCCCTTTAGGGTTTCCCACCCCAAGGGGTGCGGCCAAGGGGGGGAGGAGTGCCTCCCAAGTCAAGTGGAGGCCCTCCCCCTTAGGGTTTCCCCCTTCCCATGCGCATGGGCCTTGGGGGGCTGGTGCCCCTGGCCCTAGGGCGCCCCCCTACAGCCCATGCTACTGTATTGGACGTGGTGGAACAATTTCCGGACTTCCGGACCCCTCCGGAATCCTCCGGAACCTTCTGGAAGCTTCCCGGTACAATACCGAAAAAACCCGAACTTTTTCCGGAACCCGAACAACAACTTTCCATATATAAATCTTTACCTCCGGACCATTCCGGAACTCCTCGTGACGTCCGGGATCTCATCCGGGACTCCGAACAACATTCGGTAACCACATACAAACTTCCTTTATAACCCTAGCGTCATCGAACCTTAAGTGTGTAGACCCTACGGGTTCGGGAACCATGCAGATATGACTGAGACGTTCTCCGGTCAATAACCAACAGCGGGATCTGGATACCCATGTTGGCTCCCACATGTTCCACGATGATCTCATCGGATGAACCACGATGTCAAGGACTCAATCGATCCCGTATACAATTCCCTTTGTCTAGCGGTATTGTACTTGCCCGAGATTTGATCGTCGGTATACCGATACCTTGTTCAATCTCGTTACCGGCAAGTCTCTTTACTCGTTCCGTAACACATCATCCCGTGATCAACCCCTTGGTCACATTGTGCACATTATGATGATGTCCTACCGAGTGGGCCCAGAAATACCTCTCCGTTTACACGGAGTGACAAATCCCAGTCTCGATCCGCATAAAACAATAGATACTTTCGGAGATACCTGTAGTGCACCTTTATAGTCACCCAGTTACGTTGTGACGTTTGATACACCCAAAGCACTCCTACGGTATCCAGGAGTTACACGCTCTCATGGTCAAAGGAAGAGATACTTGACATTGGCAAAGCTCTAGCAAACGAACTATACGATCTTTGTGCTAGGCTTAGGATTGGGTCTTGTCCATCACATCATTCTCCTAATGATGTGATCCCGTTATCAACGACATCCAATGTCCATAGCTAGGAAACCATGACTATCTGTTGATCACAACGAGCTAGCCAACTAGACGCTCACTAGGGACATATTGTGGTCTATGTATTCACACGTGTATTACGATTTCCGGATAATACAGTTATAGCATGAATAAAATACTATTATCATGAACAAAGAAATATAATAATAACACTTTTATTATTGCCTCTAAGGCATATTTCCAACAACATGCACTGCATACCGATCACTGGAAGGAGTAGCAGAGAAAGCTATATATGCGGATAAATAGTTCCTTATAGTCAAGTGGACCCATGCTACTACTCTGTTCCAAACACATGCACACCATCGAAATAGTCCATCTATATCAATATACACTGAGAGGGAATAAATTTTTTTACAAGAGAGGAAATAGTTCATCCATCCATAATGCCCTCCTGCTGGTGCAGCCTTTTCTTCTTCTTCTTCTTCTTCTTCTTCTTCTTCTTCTTCTTCTTCTTCTTCTTCTTCTTCTTCTTCTTCTTCTTCTTCTTCTCATTCTCTGTGGGAGACGGCTTCGCAACAAGCTCTTTGGACCTTGCAGCTATCTCGAAACTCATACGGGCATCGAGGGCAGCATATTTTATCCGCTCATATGTCAAGGGATAATTCTCCCATCCAGACGACCTTAATGCCACCGTCTCGTCACCCTTCTGAAGATTTGTACCGAGCACAAAATTTTCTACGTCGAATAGGGATGGTGTCTGTTTATCACAATCTTCTACAGGAATTTTGATTCTTCTTTGTAGGTCAACGATGCTTTTCAAATCAAGGTTGTACGGCTCCAGCTTCTGTTTGTCCCCTTTCATGGCTGCCCCACAGAAGTATACGTCCTCCCGAGACAAGAAATCGTGAAGCTCACCTGGTATGGAGGGCGAGTGTATGATGTGGTACACCAAAACATCATCTTCGAGGCACAGCTGAAGGATGGCGGCGCGCTGGATCTTCCCAGGGGCACGCTCCGTGTACTCTGCATTGAGACCGATGACCCTCGTCTCTACCTTTTCGAGGGAGTTGGATACATTGTTGATCCACTGCCGAACAACCCTTGGGTGGACGGTGACGGTGGCAACTATGCGCATCGAGCCTTCGACGAGGACATGTTGGACGCTAAAAAACTGCATCTCGATCTCTTTCACCATTTGGAACCGCTGGAATGGAGGGCTATGGTTTGGAGAATTAGGATTAGATGGCTAGTCTAACTGAAGTAGTAGATGATTATTTAAAGAGGTTAAAACAATGTGAACGTAGTGGGATTTGGATGCAAATGAAGACGAAGGGGAGGTGAAGAAGCCGAGGAGAATCGGTTCCCGATGGAGAAGTAAATGGGAGAAGTGGCGTGCAGGCAGTTGATTAGACGGCTAGGTAGACTAAACGAAAAGGCTATGCGGGTAGACTGATGAGTCATACCTATTCGTGTACGTGCCCATCCTTCCTGATAGGTGGGACCTATGGAAACAGATAAAAAATGTGTCGTAGATTTTTTTTGAGCGCGTGAGTGGGAGACACAACATTCTCTGGTTAAGGAATACTCCCTCCATTTAGGTGAGTATAAGTCACCTTATGAAAATCAGGTTTTCCCAAAACCTTTAGGCGTGGAGCATTAACTTCCTGCTCGATCACCTCCCAGCCTCGTTAGCCAGCATTCTCTTCCTCTGTTGTCGCGTTCTACCTTTCCATTTTTCCTCTTCTCAAGTGTGCAATGATCTGCATGCCGTCCTTGATGCACCAGAACGACCACTGCATGCATCGTGGCAGGGCGTTGATTGGGCATGCACGAGAATTTGGTTCTGCTCGCAATATGGATGATACCTGAATGATGAAGTGAACAGGCATGCTAGCACGGGAGACCTATTTCCGCTATACAATACTGGAGTACTCATGTTCCTAGTAGTAGTAGTAGTAGTAGTAGTAGTACAACTGTGGTGCACTTGATGGTCAAAATACTATTCATCCGGTCCTCACAGTGAAGTGACAACACCCTACGCCTGACACTAGTCCAGGCGGCGTGTTCGGGTTACCAAAGTCAGCCTCATCATGTGCACTGTGCAGTCTGTCACCGCTGCAGTACAACACATTGGCACCTCACCTCGTCTCCCTCTCCGCTCCCATAGCACCACTCCATCTCCATCTCCTTCTCCGTATCCATCTCACTGTGCCCCCGTGTACCGTCGCCTCACTCGCCTCCCCCAGTACCACTATTCCCTCGCTAGCCGCTCCAGCACCGACATCCTTCTCCCCCGTAAATCAAGCCCCCTTCCAAACTCCACCATGGCCGAACCCGAACTGCGCAGCATCCATATGAGCCGTGATTGGAGCAATCTCCCCAGTGACATCCTTGACCTCTGTTGTTCATGTATGGATATGTTTAGCGCCCTGCGGCTGGCTGCATGCTCGAGGGACATGCACACGAACATCGTCGAAGCGAGGCCTAAGCTTTTCAAGACACCCTGCTTGCTGCTATCTGGTCTTGCGAGATTGGCTCACCATGATACGGAGGCGTACATGATGCCCCTCAACTTCAATCCGATCTCCATTAGCCGAAACTTCTTTGCAGGTATGTAGTGGGTCACCGTACATCGTTTCCCTCGACATCAATTCGATCACCATCGCCCGAAGCATCTTGGCAGGTATGTACTGGGTCGGCATGAACTCCCACTGGATGGCTGCCTTCAGAGAAGATAGTAAAAAGTTGGTGCTCGTGAACTTCCAGACCTCCCATGAGATTATCCTTCCTCCGTTGGATTATATAGAGTATTACCATCGTGGTCCAAGTCATCTAGATTACTACGTCAGTTGGACTGACCTTGTTTTGCAGAAGATTGTAATCTGCCAAGTGCCCACACGACATGCGAATTACGCAGACTTCAAGCTAATTACCTTGTTCGACCGTGGACTTGCCTATCTTTACGTCGGTGCCTTCTTTAGCTGGAGACAACTCGGCTCGCAGTGGATCATCGTCAAACTTGATACAGACTTCTGTGATGCTATTGAACACAATGGCATCATCTATGCGATCGACAAAGCAGATGGCACCACGTATTGCTAGGACGGCGCGTGTAAGTTATTTCCGTCTCATGTTAATGATGACACCATGACACTGTTTGAACTTTTTGTGATGATTGGCATATCCCTGTTTGAGCAGAATTTGAGTAGAACTATGGCAATGTATTAGAGACGCCGTAAATCAGCTATATTTGGAACGAGTTAATTCATGTGATTGTGACCATGTCATTACAGCCAATTTGTACCCTGAATAATCAAACGGTTAGGAATATATGGATATTATCCTTATTTTACAGGAATCTATATACTACTACTAAATATGAGTGTGTATCAATGGCCATGTTAGTTTCCTCATTTTCACGATGTAGAAACATGCACCACATTGTTGGTTGCATCTAACCATACATTAGGGAAGTAAATGTGCATATGGAGAACTCTATATTTGGAAGTAGTGAAATCCTGCAATGCTTACCATGTGTACATACCTATATTCGCCCTTCAGCAATCAATTGCTAGAATAATATCCTCACAAAAAATTTGCCCACAGAACACGAGTATATAACAATGCATGGTCTATTAGTTGCCTTGAAGAATTTTTTTGTGAGGACAGAACATGATTACATAACATGCATGACATGGTAGTTTCCTGTGAAGAATCGATTGCGAGATAACATGAGTATAACCATGCATGGCACTTCTATATTTTCGAACCCAGTATACATTTCCCTGTATTTTCCTCCCAGTTCCAACAGGGACATATCAATGCCGTTTCTTGCATTATCCTACTCATACTCTTAACAATGCTGATCTTACATTAACAATGCCTGTCCTTTTTGATATGATGAAGTGTCCCTACAGTTACTGCCCTTTGTAATTGTGACGTCCCCGATTCAATCGTACACTAATCATACACGCAAACGTGCACGATCAAGATCAGGGACTCACGGGAAGATATCACAACACAACTCTAAAAATAAAATAAGTCATACAAGCATCATAATACAAGCCAGGGGCCTCGAGGGCTCGAATACAAGTGCTCGATCATAGACGAGTCAGCGGAAGCAACAATATCTGAGTACATACATAAGTTAAACAAGTTCCCTTAAGATGGCTAGCACAAACTGGGATACAGATCAAAAGAGGCACAGGCCTCCTGCTTGGGATCCTCCTAAACTACTCCTGGTCGTCGGCGGCGGCCTGCACGTAGTAGTAGGCACCTCCGGTGTAGTAGGAGTCATTGTCGATGGTGGCGTCTGGCTCCTGGGCTCCAGCATCTGGTTACGACAACCAGGAATAAAGGAAAGGGGGGGAAGGGGGACAAAAGCAACCGTGAGTACTCATCCAAAGTACTCGCAAGCAAGGATCTACACTACATATGCATGGATATATGTGTAAAGAGGCAATATCGGTGGACTGAACTGCAGAATGCCAGAATAAGAGGGGGAAAGCTAGTCCTATCCAAGACTACGCTTCTGGCAGCCTCTGTCTTGCAGCATGTAGAAGAGAGTAGATTGAAGTCCTCCAAGTAGCATCGCATAGCATAATCCTACCCGACGATCCTCCCCTCATTGCCCTGTGGAAAAGCAATCACCAGGTTGTCTGTGGAACTTGTCTGGGTGTGTTTTATTAAGTATCTGGTTCTAGTTGTCATAAGGTCAAGGTAGAACTTCGGGTCGTCCTTTTACCAAGGGACACGGCTATTCGAATAGATAAACTTCCCTGCAGGGGTGCACCACATAACGCAACACGCTCGATCCCATTTGGTCGGACACACTTTCCTGGGTCATGCCCAGCCTCGGAAGATCAACATGTTGCAGCCCCACCTAGGTACAACAGAGAGGTCAGCACGTCAGTCTAAATCCTATGCGCGCAAGGGTCTGGGCCCATCGCCCATTACACACCTGCACGTTGCGAGGGCGGCCGGAATCAGACCTAGCCCCCTTAATACAAGAGCAGGCTTACGGTCCAATCCAGCGCGCACCGCTCAGTCGCTGACATCTAGAAGGCTTCGGCTGATACCACGACGTCGAGTGCCCATATCTTTCCCGCGTAGTTGGTTAGTGCGTATAGGCCAGTGGCCAGACTCGAATCAAATACCAAGATCTCATTAAGCGTGTTATTATGAAGCAACCGCGAACGCCGACCAGGGCCAGGCCCACCTCTCGCCTAGGTGGTCTCAACCTGCCCTGTCGCACCACCACAAAGTAACAGTCGGGGGCCGTCGGGAACCCAGGCCCACCTCTACCGGGATGGAGCCACCTATCCTTCCAGCCCCCACATCGAAATCACTTGCGGGTACTCAACGAGCTGACCCGACTTTAGTCTCCACCTAAATAGTATGTATGTATAGTATATACCCGTGATCACCTCCCGAGTGATCACGGCCCGATAGTTTAGCATGGCAGACTGACAAGAATGTAGGGCCAATGATGATAAATTAGCATCCTATACTAAGCATTTAGGATTCCGGGTAAGGTATCAATGACTGTAGCAACAATGACAGGCTATGCAACAGAATAGGAGTAACCGAACAGTAACATACTACACTACTCGAATGCAAGCAGTAGAGAGAAGAATAGGCGATATGTGGTGATCAAGGGGGCAGGGCTTGCCTGGTTGCTCTGGCAAGAAGGGGTCGTCGGTGATGTAGTCGTACTCAGGGCGATCGGCGCCGGTCTCGGGGTCTACCGAAGAAGAAGAGGGGGAAGAAATAGTAAATACGGAGCAAACAAAGCATCACAAAATATAGCAAGGCAATATGCGGTGCCAGGGGTGATCTAACGCAGAGATAGGTGATACCGGCGAAGGAGGGAAACATCCGGGAAAGTATCCCCGGTGTTTCGCGTTTTTGGACAGATGAATCGGAGGGGGAAGGTTGCATGTTCTCTATGCTATGGATGTGTGGCGGATGAACGAGATGTGTATTCGGATTCGTCTCGTCGTTCTGAGCAACTTTCATGTACAAAGTTTTTCCATTCGAGCTACGGTATATTTTCTATTTATTTTTAAAGTTTTAAATCATTTTCGAAATTATTATCTATTTAATTCTAACATTATCCAGAATAGTGTATGCTGATGTCATCATGACGTCAGCAGTCAACAGGGCGTTGACTGGGTCAAACTAACGTGCGGGACCCACCTGTCATTGACTGTCTAATTAATTAACAGTAGTTAATTAGGTTAATTAATTATTAGGTTAATTAAATACCATTAATTAATTTAATTAATTAATTGATTGATTAACTTTTTTATTTATTCTAATTTCTTTATTTCATTTTTTATAAACGTCCTGGGGAGGGGCCCCCATGTCAGTGGCCCAGAGGGGCCTTGCGGGCGATGGGTAAGCGGTGACGGGCGCAGGCGCCCGAACGGGCGCGTGCCCGCAAGGGAGCTGCGACCAGTGGGCGAAGGGGCGGGTGCACGGTAGCCTTGGCCGCGGCCGGAGCAGTGGCGCGGCAGGGCTAGGCGGGGCTGCATGGTGGAACACGTGCGCGGGACGAGCACCGTCGCCCAGCGGCGTCGCGCGTGAGCAGGGAGGGGTTCCGGGCGACATGGTCCAGCGGCATGAAGGGCGTGGTCGCTGTGGCGAGGGGCACTGTCGAGTGAGAGGCGACGGGGGCACGAGGATGAGGGCGAGGGCCGGCGTGGTGGCTGAGGCGGAGGCGCTCCGGGCGTCGGGGATCAGCGATGAGGATGGGGGCCGTGCCTCGATCCAGATCAGGCAGAGGGGGCGAGGAGCGAGGGGAGTGGGGGTTTCATCCCCGATCCAGATCAGATCGGGAGGGGAGAGGGAGTGGCGATGTGGGGGGAGTGGGAGCGAGTGGGTTAGGGTTTTGGTCGCCAGGGAGTTATGGGGAGTGGGGTGGCCGGCTGGGCCTTTGCCCAGTTGGGTTGGTGGCCTGCTGGGCCGAAGCCCAGTGGGAGGGGGTTTCTCCTTTTCTCTTTTTTTTGTATTTGTTTTGTCTTCTGTTTTTATTCTTTTATTTATTTTTCTGTTACTTTTAGTTTCACTTTTATTTTAGATTTATGACTTATAAAAGTAGTCCCTAATTTGGTCTAAATAATTATACTACGGCCACATAAGTTTGGGCAACTAGATAGGATAGTTTAATAATTTTTAATTGTAAAAAGCATTTGATTAATTGTTTTGCTACTATTTTATTTAATTTAGGAATCAAACACTTTCAAAGAGGTTGGTTTCTTCACCAATATTACTTATGCATTATTTGGCTCTCTCCAAACATTTTAGTATTAAGATCGGAAAACTTTTATTATTTGTTTGATTTTGAATTTGGATTTGAATCGGTTTCAAACTAACGGGAGATTAGTAACCGTAATGGAGGTGATGTGGCATCGTTAGTAGAGGGTTACTGTAGCTTGATTATGTGGGCGTCACAATTCTCCTCCACTACAAGAAATCTCGTCCCGGGATTTAAGCGGTGGAGTAAGGGGGGGAAGGTGCTGGTAGCGAAAAACCTAACAAGTCTTCTCGGTCTTGGCTGCCCTTTCGAAGAGGTTGATCCCTTTCGTTGATTTCTTCATTATCTGCTTCAAGTCACCATGATCAAGTCGTCATCCTTTCTTCGGGAACTCCAACGTACTTACGAATAGGTAAGGGGCAGCTCGGCTAAAACAGAATGCTTATGAGGGAAACAATCTGGGCTTAACCCATGAATGAGCATAAGATTATCTCTCGAGTTGAACATATAAAATACATGAAGAGTAAGGTACGAAGGTACAATGAGAGGGTCCAAGCGGATAGATAGTTGCTCAAGTCTGAACCAGAGCGAGAAAGGGGTTGAGAGCAGCAAGAGTAAGTATTGTGTCTTATACGAAAATAGAGCACTAGGAAGGTGGCTCGCGAATTACCTACGAAACCAAGAGCAAGGGATAACTTTGTCAACAAGGTGTACAAGAGAGTCAGGTTTCGATCCAGTGGACCTGTGGGTTATGGGCCCACCATGTGGGTTGAAAGTAGGAAGGGTGGTGACATCTTGCACAGCCGCGACAGGGAGGCATGTCAGTTAATAGCTTGTCATCTATGCCGGCAACAATGTCGGTACCAAGGACGGGGAACGAAGAGAGTAATTTTCCTGCTTGTTGAACGAGGCGAACCAATTGGCAAAGTTATCACCCATCGGTGGTTACCAGAATGTCATCAACAATAGTAACAAGTTATTACAGACAGAGTGGTACAACAAGGTGCCTACCTAAGCTGGGATTTATCTCTGCCCAGTTAAGTCAGATTCAGGAAAGGTTAAACAAAAGAATGGAAAGGAAAACACGATTATCAGATTAAACAGAACAATGGAAAGGAAAATTGTGATTACACGCAATTTCAGGGGTATATCCTTCCCAAGGACAAGTAGAGCATGATATCCATGACAGGATAGAAAGTAGAAAACCATTTAGGTAAGGGGAGAGGAATTTCATAACATTACCCATACAATGGTGTTTGGATAATTGATAAAGAAATTTAGCATGGTGCTTCAAAATGTTCTTATCGATGATTAGAGTACCACAGACATGTTTCGAGTTAGCATTGACATGGTCAGCAAGTAGGGTTCAGAATTTGGATGCACGAAGGATCCATCAGGAACAACTTGTGGAATAAGTTTTACAATTTCCTCATGGAAGAATGGATATCCTTACTAAAAAGGAAGCAACAACAATAGGACCTCCAGCTAGGTGTGTTAGGCAAGACATCATATTACCGGGTCATAAAAGGACCAACATCATAACTCCTGGAAAGTTGTCCCAACCATCATATCTGATGGAGATTCAGATCCGATTGGTGTCATTATACCTTAGACTCAGGATGTCCGAGAAGAAAAGGTGCAACACAAATCAATGAAATGACATTGCAAGATTCTTGGGAAATGAACTATGGGAGCGGTTTCCTAAAACAATAGTTCATAATTAAACCAAGGAGAGGATGAGGAGGTGGCTGATGGGCTCAGCGACAATTCATCAAGAATTCCAAACGGATGGATTTCCACAGTTATGTAAACAAGGAGATAACATTTGTCAGATCAAATGATATGATGGTGTATGCTCAAGGAAAACATACACCATTAAACACTGGTTGAAAAGTGCACCCGAAATATGGGCTTAGGGAGCATGATCAAGGTTAGAATGGTGATTCAGTAACCAACAGTCATTAACTTCAAAACAATAGGGTTGCTAGAGGTATAGAATCCAAGCAACACCGTTCACTTGTTGGTGCCCCGGTTAGAATCAACATGGGGATCAAGAAAGAATGGTGATGGTGTGAAGTATCACTTGTATCAAGAATTATTAAGAGGTGGAGCAATCCTCGCAACATCCTTGACATAAAAGACAATAATACTTCAAGGTAGAACATAGTACAAGCTGGATAGTAAGGATCTCCAGGTATAACACAAAACACGAACAAGTTTGTGTTGGAGGAAAGCAATAATGTTGTCGATGATAACACAATTCATCAAGGGGCAAGGATGGTACTTGTCATCACGAATTTGATTGATATTCTGAAAGAAGTCGAAATGTAGATGATGATCACGACAAATTTTGTCGAGATATTTCATGAATTTGTAATCAATCAGCAATGACATCAAGTCAAAGGAATGATGAAGCAAGAGGTTATTGGAACCACGGTTATGACACAAACTCGAAATCAAGCTTGTTGTTTAAGGTGAAAGGGTATGACGAGGAAGATCGACGTAAGGTTATCTCATCGCTGAAAATTGTGCTTCGGACAAAAAGACCAGATAGCACAGTTAAAAAGTTGCACGATAATGATATAGCCGATCAGGCTAGGAATGACTTGAAGGGTTATTAAATCATAAGCAACGGAAATTACTTAGAGTTATTGAATTAGAGTATGGAATCGATTCACTTAACGGTGTTCTCGAGTGACTAATAACTCGGAACCCGATGGAAATTGGAATTTGCGAGAATAATAGTTGATGAAGAACTCATAAGAAGTTATGTAGTTCCATGGTATTCTTAAGATACCAAAGTGTAATGCTCAATGGTAGATCAAAGTAAGGGTTGGACAGGTGCAATGATCTGCAGAAGACAAGTACTTCAACTTGTCCGAGAAATGGTATTTAAAAGGAGGACATGGCCAGAACAATGATTGCGTAATGCCAGATCCCAGATATAAGATAAACTTATATCAAGGAAATATTTATTTGAAGAGAAGCTTTAATGATACGATCTACATCATTTCCATGGGCATGAACACAAAGTTCAAGGTCGACTCCCACTTCTCCAATGCGAGATCATTCATTCACTGCTCTAATAAAAATGATTTCAGTGTGAAAACCTATCGGGTGAATTACTAGAGGAGTATGACCCGTGAGAAGTTTTCGGGTCACACAGATTAAGGAAGGCATAAGGTTCAACCCATCGGGATATCTTAGAAACATATACCACAAGTTCCAAGAGTAAATATCACCAGCTCGAAAGTAGAGAATGGTTGGCCAAATCAGATAATAGGATTTACTAATGGCATTATGTATCAGGGAAGAATTCACAAGGCAATTAAATATGAAGGACATTGCCGAATAATAATCCAACAAAGGATTTGATGGTCGATAGCAGAGATGATGTGAGCATTGGCACATAACCAGTTGAAGAAAGAATGGAAGGGCATCATATTATAGAACATCTAAATGATTCGATGCTTAGATATCAAAGGAATTATGATTTCCAAATCGAAGGATCAGAAGAGGACGCTTTGATCAAGGGTGGATAAGTTCAATAGACCTAAGGGTACAATTGACAGCAAATAGATTGGTCGAGAACAAGCTCATGTTTAAAATGACGTCTGAGCCAGAAAGATAATTTAAAAGGATCAACTGATGATTGCGTGCATTCGCACTCAGGTTGAATCAATAGGATCAAAATGACGGTGCCTAAGGATACTAACGAATATTGCCAGACATATGGAGAGCATCCATAATGCAAGCAGACAAGTATTGCAGAGCAATAAGCTACTAAGGATTTTTGGAGGATCGAATAGTATTTCAAAGACCAATGTGAAACACATGAACAACTGGGGATGAACAGATACTCGATAAGGGCGAGAAATTATCCGTAGGGGTATTCAGGTGACAAGGAACTGCAAGGCAGTAGGCGCAAAATATTCTCGGAACAATAGAAAGGATTTCAAGGTATCTTGTAATAACAAGATCGACTGGGAATAAAAGTAAGAATGGCAAGTGTATGTATTTATCCATAGGGATCTTTCAGTGGTAGGGAATTGCAAAAGCAACGGGCACAAAGTCTCAAAAGAGTATCGGAGAGTAAATTCGAAATCTTCTGGTGCAGTCGGCGATCATCTGGACTGAAGGGGCTCTCTGGGAGAAAGTGTTTTCAAGAACATAAAGTTAGATTTTAGAAAATCATTTAACCCGAATAGAAGAGAGATTAGAATCCCAGAGTATAGACGAGGAATAAAAGATCCTAATACCACCAAATGGCAACGTGGGCCCGTAAGCCGCACAGCCAAGTTAGTAAAAAGCTTTGCAATGTCTAGACTCGACTTCGGCCAAGGAGTGTGGAAGGGGGATTCCTACAGGCAGTCGGCTCTGATACCAACTTGTGACGCTCCCGATTCAATCGTACACTAATCATACACGCAAACGTGTACGATCAAGATCAGGGACTCATGGGAAGATATCACAACACAACTATAAAAATAAAATAAGTCATACAAGCATCATAATACAAGCCAGGGGCCTCGAGGGCTCGAATACAAGTGCTCGATCATAGAAGAGTCAGCGGAAGCAACAATATCTGAGTACAAACATAAGTTAAACTAGTTGCCATAAGATGGCTAGCACAAACTGGGGTACAGATCGAAAGAGGCGCAGGCCTCCTTCCTAGGATCCTCCTAAACTACCCCTGGTCGTCGGTGGTGGCCTGCACGTAGTAGTAGGCACCTCCGGTGTAGTAGGAGTCATCATCGACGGTGGCGTCTGGCTCCTGGGCTCCAGCATCTGGTTGCGACAACCAGGAAGAAAGGAAAGGGGGGAAAGGGGGGAGAAAACCAACCGTGAGTACTCATCCAAAGTACTCGCAAGCAAGGATCTACACTACATATGCATGGGTATATGTGTAAAGAGGCAATATCGGTGGATTGAACTGCAGAATGCCAGAATAAGAGGGGGAAAGCTAGTCCTATCCAAGACTACGCTTCTGGCAGCCTCTGTCTTGCAGCATGTAGAAGAGAGTAGATTGAAGTCCTCCAAGTAGCATCGCATAGCATAATCCTACCCGACGATCCTCCCCTCGTTGCCCTGTGGAAAAGCGATCACCGGGTTGTCTATGGAACTTGTCTGGGTGTGTTTTATTAAGTATCTGGTTCTAGTTGTCATAAGGTCAAGGTACAACTCCGGGTCATCCTTTTACTGAGGGACACGGCTATTCGAATAGATAAACTTCCCTATAGGGGTGCACCACATAACCCAACACGCTCGATCCCATTTGGCCAGACACACTTTCCTGGTCATGCCCGGCCTCGGAAGATCAACACGTCGCAGCCCCACCTAGGCACAACAGAGAGGTCAGCACGCCGGTCTAAATCCTATGCGCGCAGGGGTCTGGGCCCATCGCCCATTGCACACCTGCACGTTGCGAGGGCGGCCGGAAGCAGACCTAGCCCCCTTAATACAAGAGCAGGCTTACGGTCCAATCCAGCGCGCGCCGCTCAGTCGCTGACGTCTAGAAGGCTTCAGCTGATACCACGACGTCGAGTGCCCATATCTTTCCCGCGTAGTTGGTTAGTGCGTATAGGCCAGTGGCCAGACTCGAATCAAATACCAAGATCTCATTAAGCGTGTTATTATGAAGCAACCGCGAACGCCGACCAGGGCCAGGCCCACCTCTCGCCTAGGTGGTCTCAACCTGCCCTGTCGCACCACCACAAAGTAACAGTCGGGGGCCGTCGGGAACCCAGGCCCACCTCTACCGGGATGGAGCCACCTATCCTTCCAGCCCCCACATCGAAATCACTTGCGGGTACTCAACGAGCTGACCCGACTTTAGTCTCCACCTAAATAGTATGTATGTATAGTATATACCCGTGATCACCTCCCGAGTGATCATGGCCCGATAGTTTAGCATGGCAGACTGACAAGAATGTAGGGCCAATTGAAAGATCGTGGATGTCGCCTAGAGGGGGGTGAATAGGCGCTTTAAAATAATTACGGTTTAGGCTTGAACAAATGCAGAATAAACCTAGCGGTTAATTTGTCAAGCACAAAACCTACAACAACTAGGCTCACCTGTGTGCACCAACAACTTATGCTAAGCAAGATAACCAACTATGTGATAGCAAGATATATGACAAAGAACAATATGGCTATCACAAAGTAAAGTGCATAAGTAAAGGGGCTCGGGTAAGAGATAACCGAGGCACGTGGAGACGACGATGTATCCCGAAGTTCAGACCCTTGCGGATGCTATTCTCCGTTTGGAGCGGTGTGGAGGCACAATGCTCCCCAAGAAGCCACTAGGGCCACCATAATCTCCTCACTCCCTCGCACAATGCAAGATGCCATGATTCCACTAAGGGACCCTTGAGGGCGGTCACCGAACCCATACAAATGGCGACCCTTGGGGGCGGTCACCGGACCAGTACACTTTGGCAACCCTTGGGGGCGGTCACCGGTACCCGTCAAATTGCTCGGGGCGATCTCCACAACCTAATTGGAGACCCCGACGCTTGCCCGGAGCTTTACACCACAATGATTGAGCTCCGAACACCACCAACCGTCTAGGGCGCCCAAGCACCCAAGAGGAACAAGCTCAAGGGCACCAAGCACCCAAGAGTAATAAGCTTCTCAACTTGTAACTTCCACGTATCACATGGAGAACTCAAACCGATGCACCAAATGCAATGGCAAGGGCACACGAAGTTCCCAAGTCCTTCTCTCCCAAATCCCACCAAAGCAACTAATGCTAGGGAGGAAAATGAGAGGAAGAACAAGAAGGAGAACACCAAGAACTCCAAGATCTAGATCCAAGGGGTTCCCCTCACTTAGAGGAGAAAGTGATTGGTGGAAACGTGGATCTAGATCTCCTCTCTCTTTTCCCTCAAAAACTAGCAAGAATCCATGGAGGGATTGAGAGTTAGCAAGCTCGAAGAAGGTCAACATTGGGGGAAGAACACGAGCTCAAAGGATAAGGTTCATTGGGGAAGAAGACCCCTTTAAATAGTGGGGGAACCAATCCAACCGTTACCCCACTGAACAGCCACGCACAGAGCGGTACTACCGCTTGGGCAGGGCGGTACTACCGCTGAGGGTGGTATTACCGCTCTCACCCAGCGGTACTGCCCTGTGGACGAGGAGGTCAAGGCCCTGGCCCCAGAGCGGTACTACCGTGGGAGTAGGCGCGGTACTACCGCTTGGAGCGGTACTACCGCCACTACTACCGCACTAAGTACCGTAAAACCCGGCAAGAAAAACAACGGTCTCGAATCGAGGTGGTAGTAGCCCAGAACCACTGTGGTACTACGGCCGAAGACCACAAGCGGTACTACCGCTCTGGGAGCGGTACTACCGCTTGAGTGCTTTGGTGGTACTACCGCTGTGGACCGCGGTACTACCGCTGGCGCCAGCCTTAAGCCACTACCGCGAAAACAAAGAATACTCCAAGGAAACTAGAACTGCCATAACTTCTGCAAATGAGCTCCAAATTGAGCAAACTCAAGCTTGTTTGAAACAAGACAACGAGTAGCAACAAAACTCAAGCTTGTTATAGTAAGAAGAGGTAGGGGAGGTATGCTTAGCAAACAAAGGAGTGACACCTCCAACAGAGAAGAACCAGCATACCCTCCAACATCGAAAACATCATAGAAGATGCATGTGAACTCCGTTTTCGATGAACTCGAGCTTGTCATGAACATGATCAAAAGCTCCAAATCTCACAAGGAGAAGAACCAAACAAGAACCAATAAAGATGATGCAAGGATGCAATGGTTTGAGCTCTCTACGAACGATACGGTCAAGCAACTCATCGAGAGCCCCCCTTGATAGTACGGCAAACGATCCTATAACCCGGTCTCCCACAACTACCATGAGACCGGTAAAATAGAAAACCTATCAAGGGCAAACCTTTTCCTTGCACATGGTCCACTTGAGCTAGATGATGACGATCTTGACTCCCTCAAGTTGGACCACCTTTCTTGATTGCGTTGGCGGGATGAAGACTAGTTGATTGCTCCCCCATACTCTACTGTGGGTGAGCCTCTCTTCCGCTCATCTTCACAAGTCCATTGTCACCACAATGGACGGCAAGCTTCAAGCACTTGATCTCTTCGTGATGCATCACTTGAACTTGCACACCGCAACCTAACCCCACAAAGAACTCTCACGAAGACCATGGGTTAGCACACAAAGCGTAATGGACAATGCTTACCATACCATGGGATCACTTGATCCCTCGGTACATCTTGTGCGCTTTGTGTGTTGAATCTTTCCAACTCTCTTCATTTGGATGATGTCTTGAAGGTGGACATGAATGATCACACAATCTTATTCTTCAAGACATGCTTGTAATAAGCTCAACACTCACATTACCAATCTTTGGATAATTCCTTAATAGCACCTTGGTCAACTCCTAAACTCCTTGAAACCAACACATGGAATTCAAGAAAAGCCTATGGACAGATCCTTCAAATATAACTCAAGACAACCATTGGTCCATAGAGATTGTCATCAATTACCAAAACCAAACATGGGGGCACCGCATGTTCTTTCACCAATGATGATAAACTAGCATCCTATACTAAGCATTTATGATTGCGGGTAAGGTATCAACGACTGTAGCAACAATGACAGGCTATGCAACAGAATAGGAGTAACCGAACAGTAACATGCTACACTACTCTAATGCAAGCAGTAGAGAGAAGAATAGGTGATATCTGGTGATCAAGGGGGGGCTTGCCTGGTTGCTCTGGCAAGAAGGGGTCGTCGGTGATGTAGTCGTACTCAGTGCGATCGGCGCCGGTCTCGGGGTCTACCGAAGAAGAAGAGGGGGAAGAAATAGTAAATACGGAGCAAACAAAGCATCACAAAATATAACAAGGCAATACGCGGTGCCAGGGGTGATCTAATGCAGAGATAGGTGATACCGGCGAAGGGGGGAAACATCCGGGAAAGTATCTCTGGTGTTTCGCGTTTTCGGACAGATGAACTGGAGGGGGAAGGTTGTATGTTCTTTATGCTAGGGATGTGTGGCGGATGAACGGGCTGTGTATTCGGATTCATCTTGTCGTTCTGAGCAACTTTCGTGTACAAAGTTTTTCCATCCGAGCTACGGTTTATTTTCTATTTATTTTTAAAGTTTTAAATCATTTTCTAAATTATTGTCTATTTAATTCTAACATTATCCAGAATAGTGTATGCTGATGTCATCATCATGACATCAGCATGACGTCAGCAGTCGATAGGGCGTTGACTGGGTCAAACTGACGTGCGGGACCCAGCTGTCATTGGTTGTCTAATTAATTAACAGTAGTTAATTAGGTTAATTAATTATTAGGTTAATTAATTACAATTAATTAATTTAATTAATTAATTAATTAATTAATTAATTAATTAATTAATTAACATTTTTATTTATTCTAATTTCTTTTATTTCAGTTTTTTATAAACGTCCTGGGGCGGGGCCCCCATGTCAGTGGCCCAGAGGGGCCTTGCGGGTGATGGGTTAGCAGTGATGGGCGCGGGCGCCCGAACGGGCGCGTGCCTGCAGGGGAGCTGCGACCCATGGGCGAAGGGGCGGGTGCACGGCGGCCCTGGCCGCAGTCGGAGTAGTGGCGCGGCAGGGCTAGGCGGGGCTGCGCGGTGGAACAAGTGCGTAGGACAAGCACCGTTGCCCAGCGGCGTCGTGCGTGAGCAGGGAGGGGTTGCGGGCGCATGGACCAGCGAGGCCGTACCAGCGTCGGCGAGGCAGTGACGAGAACGACGGTCGGCGGAGGATGCGGCCAGGAGAGGTGCTGGCAGCAGCGGCAGAAGGAGACCGAGCGGCCGGCAGCGGCCACGCGCGCGCGTGCGCTCAACGTGGTCGTGGCCGTGAGGGCGTGCGCGAGGGAGACAGGAGGAGGGGAGCTCATGAGGTGTTCGTAGGGATGGGGCAGTGGGGCGCGGGGAGGAGTACGGGGACGACGCGTCGGAGGCGGGGAGGCGGTCCGTTGAGGGGGAGGAGGCCGTCCGGCGGGGAGGCGTGGTCGAGTCGGCGTTCCGGGCGACGTGGTCCAGCGGCGTCGAGGGCGCAGTCACTGCGGCGAGGGCGTCGTCGAGTGAGAGGGGACGGGGG